>NC_081762.1:13799646-14037146 GCF_963082965.1 Carassius carassius | reverse complement strand
CTGTAATGTCATGCACAAAGCACAGTAGTGCGTCTATAGCTGTATCTGAATTCACTCCTGTTTGCTCATGTGGCATTTACTGTATTAATAGGCTGTATAAATAGTACATTAATTTTTCTGACGCACTTGATGGGTTCAATAAGCAACATGTCAAGAGCAGAGGCAAAATTAGTGGTTTTCCCCATCTACTCCCCTTTATCTCTTGGCGTCATAGTCATTACTATGGCAACACAGATTTGATATAACCATTTGCAAAATGGCAGTAGCCATAAATATCTAATCGGTGTGCGGTGTGAACAAAGCCTTAATTTGTGATTTTTGGAGCAATGATGCGAAATGAATTAATTACAAATGTCATTATCTGTCTTTGTTGCTTTCTTTTTACTTCCTCCTATTTTTGCTTTCTCGTTCCAGTTTCCCTTCAGGCCATTAACAGCCGCAAAGCCTTCCACTCCAATTTCATCCAGGATCAGCAGCTCTTCATTAGGGTGTCACTACCGCAGCCTATCCATGAGACCTATCTGACCTGCAGCCAGCCACCCCCCCTCAACAATCTGAGCTGTTACAGGTAAACACACCATCAGATCTGATGACCTCCATGTACTGACCACATAAAGGCATGTCAAACTCTTTATATTCATCAAAATATATTAATTGTATTTCTTCAGAATATGGTAATTTTGTTTCAGTATGAGGTGGTTAAAGTGTTTTCTGTTTTCCAGGGAGGATGGAAAGGAGGCTCTGAAGTTCTACACTGATCCGTCTTATTTCTTTGACCTCTGGAAAGAGAAAATGCTTCAAGATACCAAGGACATTATGAAAGAGAAACGCAAACATAAGGTGGGACATGAGAGTATGAAGCATGTGCACACATGTACAGCAACATGATATGTATCAGACGAAATATGATGATAAAATAAGAACCAGAATGCATGAGCTTCTGTAACGGTGTTTATTTCTGTGTTCATTGAGAGCAGAAGAAGAAAGATGACAACCTTAACCGAAGGAACTTGAACCCTCGAAAGATCAAAACCCGTAAAGATGAATGGGAACGCCGGAAAATGGGGGAGGAGTTTGTGGTCCCCAAAAACGATAGCATGGGGTAATGAAAACTAGGTCCAAACTGAATATATTTTAACTTCCAATTTGATGAACCAGTATTGCAGGGCTTCAGGCTGTGACTAAAACGCTCCAATTCTTTGTGACTCTATATTTCAAACTGGAAAAGACATTTAGTTTCCACTTTAAGTCAACCTTAGTTCCCAGGTCATCTACAAAATGGATTAAAATGCTGATAAAGTCAAGATAATGAAAATAGTTTCGCACCTAGGTTTTTTTCCTTATAGGAGCCAGTGGCTTCTTACTCTAATTCTTTTTTGTCTGGAGCCCTGATTATTGATTCTTAAATCCCAAGAACCTGACTTTTGGTCTATGTGCTTTTCAGTCTATGCTTAAAGTAAACATTATTTGAAGCATATCTTCCATTCCTTCAGTTTGTAACAGTCCAATCTTTCAAATTCTTTCAATTTTATACCAAATTCAATTTATCAAAGTCATTTTGAAGCTCTTTTTTTGTGGTGTGACAGATCACTGTAGCTGTTTCAGCTCAAGCAGCAGTGAACCGGTCGTCTCTTCCTCCTTTACCAGTTATGTTGAAAGTAACAGTATAACTTAAAATATCATGTTTCATGCAATCACTCAGTTTCAACCATGGAAAGAACAGCATGTCACATAATGCAGCATTTACTTCAGTGAAGCCATTCAGTGTCCTTAGTTTGTTAGTTAGCTAGAAAAAAATAATTTATTAGTCTTCATTATTTAAGTTCAAATAAATATTTTTTTTTTAACACCATTTAGATTTTTATATTTCAGGGAGTTGGAGTAGAAACATTTATTCAAATATGAAAAAAATGCAAAAATGTGCAATTTAAATGTTTGTATTAAACTATGTTTGTATTTTTTTTTTTTTAATGTTGATTATTATATACAAAATTAAATATACTGTATATGGACTCTTTTGTTAATTCTAACCTTTAATAGTAGTAATCTACCAACTGACAACATTCCCTTTTTAGGTTACAGCTTTAGTTGAGAGAGATTTTATTCCTGAAGTAGCATGTACTCTACCTGATATACATTATGTCCAAATCGAGCCTAAATCGACTCAAAAGCTTTTGAATAGAATTGGCTTGTAAAATCTGTCAATGCTATAGTATAACACAGCGTGACTGTTGGATGAAATGATTGATATGAATGATTAATATTTCTCTTTATGTGTCTTTAACAGCAATTCTTCAGAAGTGTTGAACGGCAGTATCGGCTCTGGTGATGATGGATTTAATCACACCGATGACTATTTGGAACAAAGCACTAACTCCTACATCTATGATCCCAACTCTCCTCTTCCACCTCCAGTGCAAGAGGACCTCCCCCCACCACCACCTCCAGACGTGTCGTGAGAGTCTTTAAATAGCTTACCATTTCTTTCTTTTTGAGCATCAATTGCAGATTGATTTTTGAGCTGACAAGCGTTTATCCTTCCTCTTGCAGGTATAATGATGTATCTGGTGGTCCTCCTTCGAAGCGTGGCAGTCTTTTAAGCCCCAGTCATCCACCTCCAGCTCCACCAGTAATGCCTTCTTCTCCAGGCCGTCCGACTGTTGCTCCTCCTATGGCACCACCACCACCTCCTGGTGGCATGAGCCCACCTCCGCCACCTCCAGGTTTTGATTCGACCCCTTCTCCTCCATTCCCCAACAATGCTGTTTCCATCCCACCTCCACCACCCATGGATGCCTGTAGTCCAGCTCCTCCACCGCCACCCATGGCAGGAGGACCACCTCCCCCTCCCCCTCCCCCTCCTCCTCCAGGTCCTCCTCCACCCTCTGCTCCAGCCCCACCTCCCTCAGGAGGAGTCTCTGCTCCGGCCGCACCCAAAGCCCAGCCTGCTCCGGCCCAGGGCGATGCTCGCAGCGACCTTCTTTCAGCTATCCGTCAAGGTAACATTACTGCATACATTCACACTCTTTAAAAGTTTAGGTGAAATCCAGTCATTCCAGTAGGAATCTGCACTAGAGTGAGGGCAAAAAAGTTCTCTAAGCAGATTTCAGATTGGTCGTGTGAATTCGCTGTGCAGATCACAAGACGTAAAAAATGTTTTATATATCTTTATTTATATTGACTGTGAACCTTTTTTTCTTAATTTTTTTTCTAATGTGAATGCTCTTTTAGTCTGCCTGAATTTACATTTTTTATGTTGGAGGTACAGACCAAGATAATGAGATTAGACTAGCATGAATTAAGTCCAGTTTTATTTCTAGAGTACGGAACAAGGCCAACCAAATTGCTGCACACAGTAAAATACAATAAGAGTAAACCGTGCAATACAATAAAGATTGAAAAATCAGTACAAAAATTAAAACCATATAAGAACCACACTTTGCTACATATTAAAAGGCTTATTAGACATTAATTGTCCGTGCATGCATGCTCCAAAAACAACGCACATTGGGTATTTTATCATTCAAATATTTGATTGCGCTTTACATCCCGATAGTTGACAGACTATAATTTGCAAAAAACCTGCAGCTGCATGATTATAACGTAATGTAAACATGCTGACTGTAAATTTACTGACTTGTTTACACCTGAAATGAATATGTTAAGGTGATTGATCTCAAGTAGCCAGAGCTAAATTTAGGTGTAAATGGGATATAAAAGGGCATTTGTAAGTCAGAAATTTTTCCCCATCGCATTTGTAGTGTGCGTGGACAGAAGTGAAGGGCTGCATTTCTTGTCTGTCTGTTTATTGTGCTAAAACAATGGCTTTAAACAACTTTGTTTAACTTAGCGAAATCTTATCACTGGAGGTTATTGTGATGCACTTAAATGGTTAGTTCCCCCAAAAATGAAAATTAGCCCATAAATGTATCACCCTCAAGTCATCCTAGGGTGTATATCACTTTCTTCTTTCAGACGAATCCAGTCGGAGTTCTATTAAAAATGGTCTCTGATATGTCAAGGTGTTTGATGCAACTCAGCGGTTGTTGCAGTGCATCAGTCCAAAAGAAGTTAAATAAAAATCGCCCATTTATTTAAAAAAAAAAAAGTGTCTCACACGGCTCCTGTGTACAACTGTTGGTGCAAGCTACATTAAAGTCATAATTACAGTTTGAGTATGGATATTTTTCTTACAAAAATGCATCGATTTGCTACAGAAGGCCTTAGTTCACTCCCCGGAGCCATGTGAGACACTTTATTTTTTTATTTTTTTTATTATATTTTAAAATCTTACTTTTGAACAGTAGCGTATGCATTGTATTTGAAGAGTAATTTCTTACTGAACACTTGTCTTACCTGAAACCGATACAGTAATAGCACAAGTTGACAAAGGATTCAGATCATTTCTACACATATGAAATGTTTATTAAAATGTCTCTGAGCTTGCTGTTATTGTGTCTGTGTGTGTAGGATTTAACCTGCGTAAAGTGGAGGAACAGCGAGAGCAGGAGAAGAGAGATCACAATGGCAATGATGTCGCAGCCATCCTGTCCCGCCGCATTGCCGTGGAGTGCAGCGACTCTGAGGATGATTCATCCGAATTTGATGATGATGAGTGGTCTGACTAAAGCTATCGCCCCACTCTTCGTCTCCTGTGTGATGACATTAAGATCATTCCTTTAAGACCTCACACTTCTCATATTGTTTACCTGCAGTGAGGCCAAACGCAAAAAAGGGGAAGAGGGCCAAAAAGTGTGTTTTTGTGTTTGTGTGTGTGTGTGTGTGTGTCCAAAGGGTTGAGTCTAATCTAAATGAGAGAGTGAATTATTTAGTTTATAAGCCTTCTCCTGTTTCAGAGCACCTGTGCCTCTGTATAATGTGGCCAAAGGTAAACCGAGACTGTGTGTGTACTTCCATACTTGGTGTGTGCTCCATCAGTATCGTTTCTATTAAAATCCCACATGATTGAACCTTACTCTGTATTAACTAATCAACTAAAGCCTTCCTTAAAGCAAGACTAGACACACTTTATAATGCAGATATTTAAAATAGTAAGATGGTTTTTTTTAATGATAGTTTTTGCACCTTAACTTTGTATTTCATTGGAGTACATATTCACGGTCCATGACCAAAAGTCGTTATCTGTTTAAATGGCATCCGGCTGTGTCTGTGCTGTTTTCAGAGCCTCACAGTACTACCAGTAGATTTTTCTTTAAGCCCAAGTGCCTGCTTCATAATGCCTGTGGTTTTAATGCCAAAGTTTTAGAACATATGCAAGATTTTGATATCAAAGAAAAGTGAGATTGTTTTATTTGATACATGTGGGTAATAATTATGAATTTTTTTTCTATCAGCAACTGAAATAAAATCTTAAATATAATACTGTGTCCGACTGTTACAAATGTTTTAGAAGAGTGTTGTGTGCATAGCTGAACTTTTTTTCTACATGTATGAGCTTGCATGTGCAGGGGCTTTTATAGACTTCAAACTGTACAGCTGCATACCTATTATGCTGCTTAGGCCACACAGGTGGTCTTGAGCTTAATTAGTAGTTTGAGAAATAATAATTTATAGTTCTCTATTATAGATCAGTGCATTTAACTTAATATATATAGATATTCATAGCAGTGTTATTTTAGTATATTAGAGATACTGGTAGTTATAGTTTTATTATACAGGTCCTTCTAAAAAAATTAGCATATTGTGATAAAGTTCATTATTTTCCATAATGTAATGATAAAAAATTAAACTTTCATATATTTTAGATTCATTGCACACCAACTGAAATATTTCAGGTCTTTTATTGTTTTAATACTGATGATTTTGGCATACAGCTCATGAAAACCCAAAATTCCTATCTCAAAAAATTAGCATATTTCATCCGACCAATAAAAGAAAAATGTTTTTAAAACAAAAAAAGGCAACCTTCAAATAATTATGTTCAGTTATGCACTCAATACTTGGTCGGGAATCCTTTTGCAGAAATGACTGCTTCAATGCGGCGTGGCATGGAGGCAATCAGCCTGTGGCACTGCTGAGGTGTTATGGAGGCCCAGGATGCTTCGATGGCGGCCTTAAGCTCATCCAGAGTGTTGGGTCTTGCGTCTCTCAACTTTCTCTTCACAATATCCCACAGATTCTCTATGGGGTTCAGGTCAGGAGAGTTGGCAGGCCAATTGAGCACAGTAATACCATGGTCAGTAAACCATTTACCAGTGGTTTTGGCACTGTGAGCAGGTGCCAGGTCGTGCTGAAAAACGAAATCTTCATCTCCATAAAGCTTTTCAGCAGATGGAAGCATCAAGTGCTCCAAAATCTCCTGATAGCTAGCTGCATTGACCCTGCCCTTGATAAAACACAGTGGACCAACACCAGCAGCTGACATGGCACCCCAGACCATCACTAACTGTGGGTACTTGACACTGGACTTCAGGCATTTTGCCATTTCCTTCTCCCCAGTCTTCCTCCAGACTCTGGCACCTTGATTTCCGAATGACATGCAAAATTTGCTTTCATCCGAAAAAAGTACTTTGGACCACTGAGCAACAGTCCAGTGCTGCTTCTCTGTAGCCCATTTCCTGCACACGCCTGTGCACGGTGGCTCTGGATGTTTCTACTCCAGACTCAGTCCACTGCTTCCGCAGGTCCCCCAAGGTCTGGAATCGGTCCTTCTCCACAATCTTCCTCAGGGTCCGGTCACCTCTTCTCGTTGTGCAGCGTTTTTTGCCACACTTTTTCCTTCCCACAGACTTCCCAATGAGGTGCCTTGATACAGCACTCTGGGAACAGCCTATTCGTTCAGAAATTTCTTTCTGTGTCTTACCCTCTCGTTTGAGGGTGTCAATGATGGCCTTCTGGACAGCAGTCAGGTCGGCAGTCTTACCCATGATTGCAGTTTTGAGTAATGAACCAGGCTGGGAGTTTTTAAAAGCCTCAGGAATCTTTTGCAGGTGTTTAGAGTTAATTAGTTGATTCAGATGATTAGGTTAATAGCTCGTTTAGAGAACCTTTTCATGATATGCTAATTTTTTGAGATAGGAATTTTGGGTTTTCATGAGCTGTATGCCAAAATCATCAGTATTAAAACAATAAAAGACCTGAAATATTTCAATAGGTGTGCAATGAATCTAAAATATATGAAAGTTTAATTTTTATCATTACATTATGGAAAATAATGAACTTTATCACAATATGCTAATTTTTTGAGAAGGACCTGTATATATAAATATATATTTCATTTCAAGTAATGGTAGAACTATAATAACCTTGAGTCAGCCAATTTATTTGGGTTAATACTTCAAATGAATCTTAATTTAAGTTAAAACCACAAAATTCCACACTAACAAAATGATCAAATGATTTTTTTTTTTTTTTTTTACAAAAAATACTACAGAAAATGTACAAAAGTTACAATTTATTCATTATAAACATATTCCATAAAACATCTCATTTGAACAATAAAACATTCATTCATACATTTGGACATTTTGTGCAACATTAATACATTGTAAGTGCAAACGACATTTATGATGTCTAAAAACATCAGTCAGACTAACAAATGGCAAATAATCTGATCATTAAATACAAACAAAATTCAAACAAGTTTCATATTAAAAGTCAAGTCGTTGTAAAGTGCAAATTATTTTTTTTCCATCAGTAAACTCTGAACTTCAGAGGATGTAAAATGAGGCACAAGTCTGAGACATTAAAGTGGACTGGAGGGTTTCTTCAAAACAGTGGCAGTCTTCTCAGAATAAAGTAAAAAAAAAAAAAAAGACTGTTACATTAACCCTTTTTAGCATTTCAAAAAATGATGCAGATTGACAGTGGTCGTGTTAACAGCACAGAGACAGGAGATTTGGCAACTGGCACAGTAATATTCCCAAACAGGAACAGATATAAAACTTGAAAACGGATTTTGTATGGCACCATAGAATCTTCCAAAGTGTTCAGGTGTACTCATGATGTTAGACATCACTGGGAGTGTGTGTGTTTTTGTTGGGTGTGTTAGGTAGACAGCAGCAGCAGGCTTGTCGCAGCACTCTCTGTATGTATGTGTTTCTGTAGGCATAGATCAGAGGGTTCAGCAGGGAGTTTCCTGTGACTGGAACCAATGTGGCGTAAGTATACAAAGCTGGAGACGATCCATCGGCCAAGAGACCATACAAGGCAAAGGGCATCCAGCAGCTGGCGAATGTGGCAAGGATGAGAGCGAGTGTGTGAACCCGACGGCGCGTGTGTGTGCGCGCAGATGGGAGTGTGTGTCTCTGGAGGGCGATTTGGTGCGAGTGGCGAAGTACGACCCGGCAGATACAAGCGTTGAGCTGCAGCATCAGGGCCAAGGTGAGCAGGAAGCCACCACACAGGGTCGCCAGGTGCACTCGGGTCAAAGGGCGAAGAACGCTACAGGATTCTCCATCGTGCAAGCAATTCCAGCCCATGGCAGGCAGGGCACCTTGAAGAGCGGCAAGAGTCCAGCAGATGGCCAGAGCGCAGCGTGTTTGCGTGTGTGTGCGCCGGGATCCGTAGGTCAGAGCGTGATGTAGTGAAAGGAAGCGGTCCAGAGTGATTCCCAACAGAGAGAACACGGATGCACTGAGTGCGCTTACTAACAGACCCACGCTGCCCAGCTCTAGAGCTTCTGAGTACACACACTGGCGAGACAGGAAGTGCAAAAGGAGTCCCACCCCTGTCAGGAAGTCCGCCCAGGCCAGGCTGCCAATTAGCAGGAACATAGGAGCCCGCAGAGATGGTGAGGAGAAGATAGTGGCCACGACGATTGCATTTTCACAGCAAATCAAGGCTCCTGATACGCACAAGGCCACGTCCCATGGAGTCATCGCTGTGGCCTCGAGGGGTTTAGGGGTGACATGGGAAGGGGTGAGTTCCAGCAGTTGGTTCATCGCCAAGATGACTTCTAAGCCCACTTCAGAGTCATTCAGGGCCATTACTGTGGGAGAGGGAGACAGATTTAGTCACACAATTCACAGCACGGTGACTGTCACGTATTCTGTTGAGCACTAGAGCTCCTGCTCTCCACTCCAAGGCCTGACCTCATAATGACATGCAGAGTAAGATGAACTGCAGTTAATAGCATCGTATTCAATCTGACATTCCTAGTCTGCACACTACGAGTACTACTGGAGATGCTGGAAAGGGCAAGAGCTAATGGAACACTTTATGAGTCAGTCTCCAAATGCATACATTGCACATTTGATTTAGATTACATTATAATTTTAATGTAAAAATAATATTTAATTATAATATATATAAGAATTCTGCACTAAAAACCTGTTACGTAATGTAATATAATGTAAATATAATATCATAATAGGTTTGGGGTTGGTAAGATTTTTGTTGTTGTTTTTAAAAAAGAAGTCTCTTATACTCAACATCACATAATATAGTGAAATATTAGATTAACCATTTTTTTAATATATTTTAAAATGTAATTTATTCCTATGATTGCAAAGCTGAATTCTCAGCAGCTGTTACTTCAGTCTTCTGTGTCACATGATCCTTCAGAAACCATTCTAATTTGCTGCTCAAAAAGCATTTCTTACTATAATAATTAAGATTGAAAACAGCTGCTGCTTTGTTTTCCTAAAATTCTAAACGACTTTGCTGTCACAGTAAAATATATTACTCATCAATTTCTATATTAATATAATACAACAAAATATTTTATCTTGTTTTTTATTTTATTTGTATATCAGGTAGCTTATTCATATTGGGTTGGTGAAGGTTACATTTTATTTTGTCGATTAACTGCATATTAAATTATTTTAGTGTTTTAGCATCATGTGGTATACCCATTGTTCACTGAAAGGCTAATTTTGAACTTTAACATGTAGCCTATTTGCCACCTATTATTATCATCATCCAGAACTATAAAGTGTTTAACTCATATTACAGTACTTATTCATGTAGCATTATCATTAATATTTATTCAAACAAACTTGCACTAATTACAAAAAAGTCAGAATTTCAGTAGGTTTTTAATAAGCAAACTAAAAATGTATAAGTATCTCCTGGATCCTGAAGGGTTAAACGTGCGCCTGGCTGGGAATCACCGTTTTGAAGTTCAGAGCAGATCTGAGCGCTCCTCAAGCAGCCTGATACAACATAACAAGTTATGTAAAATATACGCGCACCAATAACACCATCCCTTAACGTCTTTAATATTCTCGCTGAATTTTCATAGCGCTTTTCTGACATCAAAGCTAGTCACCTTGAATTTAACAATAATTTCAAGAGTATCTAAAAAGATGCATAAAACAGACTTACGGAAGCTGTAGAAGATTGCAAAGCTGACAGTTCTTCACGCCACCATCCAGCTGAAGGTCTCTTGGAGCTCGTGCTGAAATCTGAGATTGAGCTGCCAGTGAATCCCGGGGTCCGCTGAGGCGCGAGCAAATCCAGCTCTTTAGAAAACGATATCTTGCTCTTCTTGCACCGCGAGGTTTCTTCTTAGCTCCTCTGTATTCGTTCTATCGCTTCTGTATAACACTCAGCTCCGGTGGGCTGCGAGCTATACCTTCATCGATTCCCCTCTGACGTCACGATGATGAGGGGCGATTCTGCCCCGGCCGACCAATCAGGAGACTCTCAGGGACACCAGCCTCTGTCGTAATTTCATTCATAAAAATACCGCATTCTTTCACCCCGCCCACTGCGACGGCGGGAGAGAGGACAAAGTGTAATCAATCAACCTTGTTTAAGGCAGTACGTGCGTGGACCAAAATGCACTTGGACATCAGAAAAATCACTGATGATAAACATTGACCTAGTACGCTTATATCAGAATAGAATCAGCTTGCGTGTGATCGTGTGTGATTGAGAGGGAACGTGAGAGTGAGTCACTGCTGTCCAAGGTGCTGAAAAACTTGCACGTTTCGTTGATTGTGACGTAAGTTGTGCCGCACTATTGGTACGTGGCACAACTCTACGACACTCTTGGGCTAGTTACTCAAGGCTAATATATTACTCATTACATTACTCCTTTCAAAAGTAATATTGTTACTTATTACTTTCTGGCGACAGTAACTAGTTACGCTACTAGTTACATTACTTTTTCTTCACGCCCCACAGAACTGTGTATCTTCCACATAACATTATTCAAGAATGTTACTAACCACATATTTCGGCCTCATCATTTGACCAAAATCCACAATGGATCGCAGTCAGAGGTTATTACAAACACTCAATAGTAACATTCAAGTAGAAGTGTTGTATTTATCTCATTAATTGTCATGTGCAGCTTGAAGCTAATTGTAATTTCTCCGTTACACATATACGTTTATATTTCCTAATGCATTTTAGCAAATCACATAAGTTTGTAAGACACTGTTTAATTTTCCTTAAAGATTTTTAATTATAATAATATAATTTACCACATGCTGATCAGAGGGATGTGGTTGGGATATAAATAAATGCCAGAGTAAAGTAAAGCCACAACTTACACAACAGTGTTCAGATCATCTTTTTTCCTGACAAAATTAATATAATGCAATATTTCTGTCTGCTCAATGTAAGCTTTTCCATATTCCAAGCTTGCCTGCTGCATTGGGCACATGACGTGCATGTGAGAGTCGTGAAAATTATGAAAATAAATCTAGGAATTATTTGGATTTTAAATCAGCGGGTTGAGGCATCAAAAGTAACTAAGCTGTTTTATGGATGATAACTGTAATATTACTGAAATCTTATTAGTAATTAGTTACACTACTAGTTACTGCAAAAAGTCGGGTAATATACTCCTCTGATTATTATATTATATTATATTTCACATCTACCATATCCCACGTGTTCATCTATAACCTTGTATAAGTGACAAAGCTAAAATATAGCAAACAAGAACTCGAGCACACGCATCTGCCAATAGGCTTGTTTACCATTTTTATTTAAATGCTACTATTCGGATGATTGAAGGTTATAACTATGACATAATTTCCCCGCAGATGATGGAGATTATGGCGCTTCCCGGCAGATCTGGCGCGTGGGCGTCGCAGTGCTCGCGTGGCTCTGCATTTCAATGAAGCAGGTGGGCGAGCGCTACAATACTGGGGAACTCTCCTGTTCTCTATAAAAGGACACGCACTTCCGGTGGTCACCAGCTGGTAGATATTATAAGCAATACCCCCTTAAGCTTTCTGTGGTCGGGGAGAGTGTCTGCAAGTGTCAATTGAAGATACTGACTGAAGATACTGAACAATTTATCAAGGACTTCTAAGGCTGACTAAACTGGTGGCTTGTTGGGAAAACATAGTCTAATAATAATACATTTAAATTAACAGTATTATATATTATATGAAATAACTCAATCAACAAATCAAATGCATTAGTGAACACCAACAAGAAAGACTAGAACAACCTCCTTAAGGTAATTGCACCATGCTACATATATATATATATAATGCAGATTTATATATATATATATATATATATATATATATATATATATATATATGTATATATATAAACCATATATATATATATATATAATCCATATATATATATATATATAATCATAATAATTAATCCATTATAAACATAATCCATTATATATATATATATATACATATAATCCAAATAATTCCTAGACTCTCACATGCACGTCATGTGCCCAATGCATCAGGCAAGCTTGGAATATGGAAAAGCTTACATTGAGCAGACAGAAATATTGCATTATATTAATCAACAAATCAAATGCATTAGTGAACACCAACAAGACAGTTGGTGTTCACTAGAACAACCTCCTTAAGGTAATTGCACCATGCTACATGTTTCTAATGCAGATTCTCAGCTTTTCCAGCTGGTGCCTTTTTTGTATTTATTTTATCCATCCCTGCTAGTCTGTAGAAATCTTTTTTTTTGTAACAATTGTATGTTATGCAGTAATGCATTATTGGCCTCATACACTTAATGTGTCTCCAACTGATTCTGTGGGCTTATGTCAATCAGAGAATCAATTGAAAAGGATGTTTAGAAATAAGAGCACAGACACTGTTTATCATTCCACCGTTATATCTCCTTGAGCTCCTTTTTGGCGGGAAGTCAAAGTGTGTGCGCATGTACTGGGGGGTGTACTGCGGAATTTCTCGCAGTTACCTAATATCTGCAGAGCGCGTGCGCGGCTTTATCTCTCTGCACCTAGTTCTCCCTAGAGGAGGACACCCACTCTCTCTCTCTCTCTCTCTCTCTCTCTCTCTCTCTCTCTGTTCACACGGTTTGGCACTATTGATCTGTCTGTGTGTCATGAGACATTACAAAACAGTTTAAGGAGTGATGGTGTGGGTTAGGGAGATTCTCGGTGGGTTTTAATTGAATGGTGGGTAGGCACTGAATTTATTGCAAAAACAAATGCTGACCTGATTTGCATTGATCCCCAGATGTAGCAATGATAGTGGTGACTGTTTCCTCCTACACAAGCAGTAGTCCCGCACCTACATAAATATCATCGCCTCCGCTGCTTAGTTTATTATGCTGTGACTTTTAATTACAATTAAATACTGAGCATCCAGGAGCATGGCGAGGATGCAGAGGGATTGAAGGATAAATAGAAAGGATAACTTTTTATGTAACTATGCCAAACTCTGGCTCTCTTGCTCTGGCACTGTTCTGTTTGTTTTTCCTGGCTTAATATATATTACAAATGTTAAATAATTATGTTGTACAAAGCACAGATTTTGTTTAAATCTTCAAATGCCTAAATATATTACAAAATGTACTTGAGTGGAGCAAGAAAATGTAATTCCAATTTCAAAATGCATTTTAGGTAAAAACAAAATGTATTTTTTAAATGAATGTTGAACCTGAAAATATATTTATGCAAACACATTTTAATGTAACAATTGTACACATATTTTAAAATATATAAAAAAAAATTAATTATATATAAAATATTTAAGTGCATGGCATCCACACAGCCTTTTAGTCTTTTACACTACATTGCTTTCCCTAAAAACATTTTCTGAGCCACCAGAGAGACAGACAATCAGAAAGAAGGTCAGAAGAACCAGTATGGACATGCTGCTGACTGTCTATAATGATCTGGGCCACAGGAGACCTGCATCTTTTGGGAATTAGATGTGACACATTTCTGAAGCCTGCCTGTGAAAAGGCAGAATGTCTTCAGTGGTGTGGATATCAAGAAATGGTCATTTGCCATTTGGTTGCCATGTTACCTGTCTCACATTACACAGCTTCCAGTCTCGCTGAATCAGAGGGCATGACGTCAACACACACACACACACACACACGCACCACATGCTCCTCACAGTTCACAACGACCTTTCGTCTGGAGGACACAGGCATTTAGGTCTGGATATTTTCTTGACAGGAACATTTATGACTCCTACTCTTTAAGTTTTTAGTTTTACCCTTTCTGAGCTGAGGTAAAGTTGTTTGTGTTGTGAAAGTGTTTCACTTTCAACTTGTTGGCATCTAGTGCTTGTATCACACTTTAGTTACATTATTGTGGTAAGTGTTTCACAGAGTAAGTCTGACTAGAAAAAGTTAAGATTGTAAGACTGATTCAAAGATAAATTGTGTTTTACTTATAGGTTAAGTTGTTACTTTATTGTTAATTTATGTCAACATTTCCAGTTCGAAATGAGGAACTTTGTGCATGTGTTTATTACAGGAGGGATTATTGACGATTTTTTGAGAATGAGGTGTGTGTGGGCCGCACTCTGTGGGATTGTACTGCTAACACAGGTTATTATAACCAATTCACAAACCTCAGGTAAGTGTCACTACAATAATGAGCTTGTATATCAATGCTGAATAGCTTTAACTTAAAAAAAAAAAAAGCTTTTTAGCTAAAATATTTAAATCTGCATATCTAACCTACTTTGACAACTGGACTATTTAGCTATGATGTCTCGCAGCCATTATATTAAATTTCAACTTTTCTGTATTTTAATTTTAATTTTAAAGATTTTTGCTCATAAAAATAAATGTTTAAAAATCAACCTAATCTAAGTAAAATCTTATATGTGAGTTTTGAATAATCAGTTCTTGAATTAAAGCACAGTTTAAGAATCAAATTTTTAAAGTCAGAAGAAAAAAGACAGTATTAGTTAGAGGAGCAGGTCTTGTGGTAGATGTCCAGTCTGTTTTATTCTGCTGCATTTGAGTGCTGCTGAACAACACTTTTTGGTATCAATTCAGAAAAGCATTTCTCTCTTTTGTACAATGTGATTTATCTATAATTTATTTGATAACATTTCTTACTTTTTCTCTCAAACATATGTGAGTGTTAGGTGAGAATATAAGCTTACATCTTTAATCTCTTGACGGCCTCACAGATTCACCCATTGGTGACTGTTCTCAGTTTGGCTCGTGCAATGGCTGCATCAGCGGAGACCCGGCCCTCAACCTGACACGATGTGTGTGGAAAAGTTGTAATGACGGTAAAGAAACACATGTTGTGTATGAGTTTAAATGTATTCTCCGATGCAATGTCTCTGTTGTTTGTGCACACACACACACACACACGCACCGAGGATCCCACTGAAGGACATGTGATCCTGGCCACGGAGAGCCATCTCAGGAACAACCCGGTGAATTATTCAAGCACAGGCAGACATGCAGTTACAGCTGCCGTCCACACAGACATCAGTCTTAGTAAATAATTCAACACCATTATCTAACCTCCTGGAAATAAGTGTGAGGAGACATAAAGAGAGAGATGTTCAACAACAAGCAGCATCTTTTAGTCTATTCATGCTCTGTTGCCAAGGCAACCAACTCTGTAACCCAGTCTCTTTCTCTTTTAGACCCATATCTAAAATGCAGCTAGGTTTATGCTCACTTTGCTTTACATACTAAAATAACTAAATTACATTATAGTGCTTTCTACTTAACTACTTGTCAAATAAACAAAAACTTAACTTGAAATATTGATTAAATTTTTTATATCTGGGAATACTAAATTCATCATGTTTTCATTGTCATGTGACCTACCTGTTGTGTCATCGCTTCACTTTCATTTACAAATCCTCTCCTGTGGCCTCATGCAGTAGTAAACTGTCAGAAGCAGATGGTCATCCGGGAACTTTTCGCCTACTTTTTATGAATACTCTGACATATTGCTCTTTTCATATTCTATTTTTTCCCACCTATAAATATCTTCTAAGTATTTATGCAGCACATTCTGAGAGACACAAGGTTGTGCCAGTTGCCATCATTTGTAACGTGCAGTAAATGGTAAAATGAGTTTTATTTATGATTATGTTAATAATGTAAATTAAAGTAAAATGACTACAAGTAGCTATAGCGAACTGTTTTTGTATAGAGAAAAGTAACCGGTGTCACATATTTAAATTTAAAATGGCCTTTCCTGCGCTTACTTTAAAAATAAGGCCAGTTCTATTAAGTGTGACATGACATACAGCCAAATATGGTGACCCATACTCAGAATTCATGCATGCACGAATAATCTGCACAAATAATCAAGGAATGTAACTACAGAAGAGTCAAGTTTTAAATAAGTTAAAATATAAAAAGTCTTTGGTCATTTTTGAGTGCGATGCTAATGGTCTAATCAGATTCAATGATCTATGTTAAGCTAAGCTAAAAGTGCTAACACCAGACCTGGAGTTCGGCTGAATGGATATGAAAATGGTAAAACTCAACTGTTGGAAAATGAGCCTATTTTCATAAAAAGTGGAATTTTCCTTAAAATTTTTCACAGGAATGAAAGTGAGGCTGACTGAGGGGTAGAAGTACAGTGTTCATTGGATTATACTGCTGTTTAATACAAACATATTGTTTTGATTTTTTCTTTTTTTTTCTGAAGAAAAGCTGTCAGTAATAGTTTTGAAAGTTATTATGAAAATTACGTGATTTGGGATCTCAGTTTCATCTCCCTGACTTAGGGTCTATTGACCCATCAGAATCAAATGTTCCAGAGCGCTGTGTAATAAAGCAAATCAGTTCACTTATCTGACGGTGACTGAATGTCAGTATTATGTATTTCATTTTCAGGAAATGACACAAGATGCATGTCTGACACTGAAGACTTTGGAGGCTGCTCTGTCTACAATGAGACCAGCATGTGCCAAGGCAAGTAAAAATGTACGTATTTGCAAATGAATGTGTGTGTGTGTGTGTGTGTGTGTGTGTGTGCATATGCTCATGTGTATGTTTGTTTATTGTAGCAGATGGTGGGTCTGCTGATGGTGGCGGCAAAGGTGAGGCATTTGATTTTCACTATATAAATCCTATTATGCATATTTTGGTTGTTGATGCAGGAGAAAGAGATCAAATAGAAACAACAGAGTTAAGCTATCTTCTTACAAATACCAGCTCTCGCAAAATAACTTCTAGTATCACGAAAAAAGAAGACAAATTTAGCAAACATCTTTGCATATAAAGTATTTTACAGGGAATACGTTTCCGACCTCCTGTCCAAAAATCACTTAACCATGACAAAATATAGGCTACCTTTTATCTGTCAAATGAAGGAAAAATATTACATCAATAGAATATGAATATGAGTACAACTAGAATTACGAATATAAATGCATAATACTTGAGTAACTGAATAGGCTATATGAATAACATAATACAGTGATATGAGTATAGTGAAATAAAACAAAAAATAATAAGTCATAATAAGTATACTGAATGAATGAATATGAACAATAAGGAAACCGAACCTTATTGGAAACTCTGATACACCAGTTGTTGTTGTTTACTGAATTCTCATTTTCATGACACAACCCCTGGGTCAGGCCCTGATTTCTCTCAAGCATCATTTGACCTGTCCAGCTTCATTGGAGGAATCATCCTAGTGTTGGTGTTGCAGGCTGGGGCTTTTTTTGCCATGCGGTTCCTCAAAACGAAAGACAGCTCTTATGAAACTATGTGAGTAATAATCATTAACTGAATGTGAGCTTTTTCTTAATTGATTTTGTCCTTAAATTTGTAATGCAGTATGTAAGAACAACAAGGGCATTTATAGGGCGGAGGGATTTCTTCTGTATGTGTTGATCATTAACTGTGTAACTGTTTTGCCACCTTCTCTTACAGTGAACAACCTCAGTGAGAAAATGAGTCATGGACGGGTGAGAAAATTACAGAACAAAACACAAAGAAAAGCAGATACTCAAAGGACTGGATGTTGCATTGGGGAGAAGTCTATAGACACTGTTTTCTCTTTTTGCTTGTCCTAAAGCTTCATTAGCCTGTTAATTGCTTCACCATTTCACCATCACCATTTGTTAAATGACAAAAACTATTTTTGTGTGTACAGAAGGGAGAAATGTGAACAGAGAATGATATAGACATGTGGTATGACAAATATACTATGAAATTATTCACATTTGAGTGTGGCAATGTGATTATCTCATATCTGTTTAAGGTGATTGAAAACTCTGGTTTAGCTCTGTTTCTGTTCGTTACTTTGATTTTAAAGATTGTTGAACTATTTTATTTGATTTCTTGAATAATTGCATGCCCTTGTATCTGCTTTTTATTAAATGCTATGTTTTGTAGGTAGTTACCTGGACTTATGTAGCATTGAGATTGAATGTAAAATGAAGCAATAAAGTAATTAGACTCTGAATGTTATACAGTGTTAACCCTGTAGGTGTCAGTAGAACGAAATTTTTAAAAACCTAAACCTCTCTAGAGGATGCATCCATCACTTAAAAGAATGAACATATTTTGTGCTTTTGACAGTATCTTAAATGGTCCTTCGTTTATTTTATTTAATATATATATATATATGGTTGCTGACGTTTTTAACCATCAATTTAATAAGACGTGTTTTACAGTGCACATGACAGTCTGAATTTCAAATCTCATGCATCTGTATTCCTCACATTGGGCTCCTTCTCTCATTCTCTTGTATTGGATTAATAGACACTAATTCCACACACTTACCATGTATATGCATTCACTCTGTCCACACATTCAGAAAGAACACATGAAGAGTTCAGATGCATAAGCCTCTAAGTGTCATCTGAATTTGTCTTAAAATTTGCATTTTTCTCAGGTTCCTATATTTATGTTTAGTTATTTCACTTGTAATGACATTGAACAGAACCTATTAATTGGCATTAAAATGAAATAACTGATCCCACACATGAGATCCTGAGAAAAATGCTCGTTTTGAAAGCAAATTTCAGATGGGACTTAGAGGCTTTTGCATCTGAACTCTTCACATACTCTCACATACACACTGAATTCTGTGAAGGTGGTTTCCCTACAGTGATTCTGGCTGTAGGACTGCCAAATGACTGAAGAAACATTGTTAACATGATGATATAAAACTGTATGTCTTGTCTATCAGCACACTTTACTGAAACCACCAATCATCACAGTTATAACAAAACTATATAGAAGGTAAGACTGCTAGAATGTGACACTACTGCATTGCAGTAAATAGAACTTAAATGTTAATATGGAATCAAAACTAATTTGCACATACACTTTAACTGAAACAGTTTAATATCATTAATGAGAAGTTATACTTGGTAATAGATGCATGAAATTATACACAGGTACATGTAATTTCCACTCAGCTTGTACGGGCAATATTACCTGAGAGATAAAGAGAGAGCAAAAGACAGCTTTAGGTAAAAAAAAAAAAAAAGACAGAAAGACGTATATCTTTGACCTATGGCTATAGGCCTGTGGCTTTTAACCCAGCTAGGAAGCCAAAACTCAGATAGAAAGGACGAGAAGGAAACTGTCTTTGTTCATTTTCAAACTTACAGTTCGTTTTGTCACACAGCTTCTCTTTCACTTTTCTCATATCTTTCAGATATGCAGATGTCTGTTGTTTTTGCTCACTCTGTGAGGGGGTGGGGTGTGAGAACTGTCTAGACGAGAGACGAGAGCATAAGAGGAAAGCAGACATCTGCTCTGTACTACTGCTAATAAGCCAAATCGGTAAACACATGCTCTCTGACTACTGTCCTTTGCAATTCTTCAACACCAAAAGGTACTCTTTTAATCAAGGTATAGTCCAACAAGGTTTAAAATAAACTGCATTAAACTGTATAAGTCTTATAAGGATAAGGAAAAACTAATTATCAGATTATGATAAATAACATTACATATGGAACTAATGCAGTGTAAACCAAGCAGATGATCCAGACAGTCACAAAAAAAGTAAATTCAAGAACAGTTATCAGACAAAGCCTGATAATAATGATAATATAGTACCAAATAAATCAATCAAATAAGCATAAACGTTGTAAAACCAAAATTAAAAAGGAATGAAAACATAAATCAAATATGACCCATAATGTAAGTATAGATAAACAAGGAGGAAATATAGGAGAAATGCCAAAAGTCTTCTAAAATACATTAAGAAAACCAAACATTTTATAGGCTGTGCTACATGACAGGGAGAAAGAGATTCCCCACTGAACTATCTTAAACTTCTCTTGCAGTGTTTCAAAGCTGAAACATTCTTGCAGGTGTTTGTGATCATGTTTTTCTTCAGTCAAACTGATGTATTAAGCGTTTGTAGTTTTAATACTATTTATGAAATGGACATGTAATAAAATGTCTCCACCGAAAACATCTGAGCATCAACATAACATGAACATATGAATTGTACCATGTATGGAGATACAAGCAGGAGTATCTCTTAAGGATATAAAATAGGCATAAAAACACAAGATAAAACAAAATGTAACGATTACCTGATGATAATTTCTGTAAAAAAATAAATAAATAAATAAATACATTATTAAAGATCTAAGAAATCAATACAGTGAATATATTTTCTACAGTAAATGTATGATGAATATATGGTATTGAGTGAACATGTGGATATTTTAAATGAGAAAGATCAAATTAAACACCAGGCACCGGGAAAAGTGAGGAGTTACTCTGTTTATCTCTCACTCAGATAACATTGTTCTTTCATTGTTACTTTATGTCAGGTCTTAAAGAAACAAGAAAAGGAAAATATATATTTGTACAGCATATAAAAGTATGAAACACTTTTAATCAGAGAATAAAAGTAAACACAGATTATTAGGCAGGTTCATCAAAGGTAACATTGTTTACATTAACTGGCCAATAATCTGTGGTGGGATGATTGTTTTTTTTTTTTTTTTTTTTTTGAGAAACATGGGAGGATGGAGAAGACTCTCATGTCAAATAATCTTTGAAGTCAAAAAGTTACACTGCATTCTTGTAGAGCATAGTTGTAACCCTTCCTGAGATTTCATCACAAGTTCATATGAGGTCACCATTCCAACCAATCACATGCAAATAAAAAGCATCCAATCAAACGCACAACTAATAGCTCATGCAGGGTGGAGTGAAAGCTGTTTCATGACTGTTATTAGCACTTGTTTGGGCATTTATGGCTTGTTGGGGCTTATTGTTTCAGGCTGAAAACTGGAATGTTTCTGATTTGATGCCCACCAACCTCCAAATCATGCTCAGACTGACTGGCCTTTGGTTACTAAGTACTCAATGTTGTGCATGAGACCAGGAAATTATTTAGTTGTTTGTCACATACTTAAAATATCTTACAGTCTGTTTCTGTTTGTCCTCTCATAGCTGTAAACAATACCTGAAAACAAACACAGAAGTATCCCATTCAGGTTTGACGGTCATCAGGACAGACATCCACCAGCTAAAAAGAAGTGAATCAAAACGAGATAAAATGGAGAACAACACATCCACACTGAGTTTATAGAAACATTCTCTTCATGAATGCATACAGTATGAAGCAACCAATCAAGCTGACAAATCTGAAAGAGTAAGAGATATTTTTTGAGCTATTGACCTGCATGACTCTAGGCATAGTTGGAATTTATGTGTGGGGGTTCAAAAGCATTCCTCTTGGCCAGACCCCCATTCACCACCCAGATAAAACATGGCACGAATAAATACACTTAAAAAGACTTGAATGGATATTTTATTTAATAATACAGTTTGTAGCTTTTTTTTCCAACAGGATAGTTGCACCATCTGTTTTCTTCTACATTTCTGTATTAGCCACTGATCTATAACAGAGAACATATATAGATATATCGATCAGTGATTAGAGCCTGTTTTTCAGTTCAAATTCTGTTCAGGACACCTTATTCTTGTCTTCTTGTTATTATGTTTTGCCTGTGTAAGCAAGACTGAAAACATCTGTGTCTTAAGAATAGAAAAGAGAGAAGTGGTGCAAGCCTTCGAGACAGACGAAAGAAATGCTCAGAAGAAGTTTATAATGTACTGTGAGATTAAGGTGAAAACATACATTTAGATGAGGAATATATATAGCCCACACACACACATTTAGGAGATTCTTGTACTTAAGCCAAGAAGAGTTAGCAGCAGTAACCCCTTTCTTTAATCTCTTTAGGCTGCGAAGGTCACGTTGGCGTTCAGAGAGACAACACATTACTTTTGGATAGTTTATCACTTCCTCGGCCTTGAAGGGGAAGGAGCTCACACTGCAAGACACATTAAATAAGCAAAGACGTGCTTATTAATGTGAATTGTAAAGATTACGTATAAGATTAAAAAAACAAAAGCGAGAAATAGTGATACCTTAAATAACTATGTTATTTACTACAAATATACATAGATTTTTTTTTCTTCTTCTAGAAAATTCTAATTAGTTCATAATTTTTAAATACCCGCCTATTTTTAGCTCTTGGAAGTACAAAAGTTCAGTTTCCTCATTTCATTTCAGTGGAAAATGATTTACGAACATTTCAGTTTATGAATATTCACGAGGTTTTGCTGACGTGTTAATGAATATTCATGAGTCTACACACCTCCAAACCACGCAGCAAGCCTTTACACCTCACTTAAGAATAAAGTACAGGTAGGCCACCAAATTATCACTTTAACCCTTTGAAAAAAAACTTCTTAACCATTTTTGTTTGATAAGTTCAGAGTTTTTGTCGGACGAAATAGACAAGCTAATCGCACGTGCTTAGATGGTAGCGGGAGCTCTTTAGGAATCACAACTAAACGCGGTCACACTTTAAGGATACTTGATGTCTCTTTCTCGTATCGAAGAAATGTCGGCAGTTTCGTGTCATGTTTGGTTTATATCCATTTTCTCTCTGTTACTCAACTAAACGTTAGTACTATGAGTTAGAACAGATATAACGATGGGTTGCAGTTATTTTCTGACGGTTGCACTCACTAGACTTGCAAAAGTTGTAAATAAACATATACCTTACGTTCGCAAGGGAAAACTACTTAGTGACTAACGTTACATCATCATACTGTGTACTGTACAGTAACGTTTAACATAGTAAAACAGTACATATTATAGAAGATTTCATTCAGACATTGCCTCATTGGTGAGAGGAAATTGGCATGTTCCACTCAGTATAGAGTACTGTGAGATTCTGCTTGTGCACGTGAACATCTTGTGTTAAAGGACATTGTGTGATGAAAGTATGATGTGCTAAGATTTGAACCTTAATCTTGTTTCATGATATATGATTGCCCAAAGAAGTCAGTTATGCTTATTCAGCTATTATTTGCCAGACATTCCATTGCCTCACTTCCTCTCAGATGCTGTATAAAAGTGGCACCCAATGCACAATAAAGTTGAGCTTAGAATAAACTGCACCACTTGTGTGTCTCATTCTTTGGTTCCTGGTGCCAGCTCTCCTCTGCTCAGATAACCCAACCTGAACCAAAATTATATTTGCGATCTCGAAGGCAGATATAGCAAGTATAGGATGTTAGTATGCTATTCTGAATATACCTGTGGATAGTTTGAACGTTTAGCCGAACGTTACCTAGACACTGTTCTATTTTTTCTTTCTCTTTTTCGCCCTGTAGTTTCTCAGGAGTTTGTTTGTTGTCTTCACAGCAGCCCAGTTATGTTTGCTGCAAGCAGCCCAGGTTTGTTTTGTCAAAGTTTCCAGCACACTCCTGTAATTATATTTTACCATAGTTGTCCTCTATAATGTCCTAATAATTAAAATTGTACTGTATTGCGTTCCAGGGTGCCAGAGTCACCTGTACAATTCCATACGTTCATATCTCCACAATCAGAACAGAGCACAGCCCATCATTGGTAAGAGAGGGTCCATCATCTAAAATGATTAAGTTCCTGGATTTAAATAAACATCTAAACAAAAAAAATGAATTTGTGTGTGAACCTGTTTGAATGTTTCAGGTCTGAACTCCATCACAGAGGTTTTGGCATATAACCAGCCTGCATTGTACTTTTGTGATGTCTGCGTTTTGAGAATAACCAAGGCTGATATCAGGAACCACATCATGGGCAGCATCCACAGATACAATTACATTGCAAGTTATTGGTTATGAGATTTTTTATTTTATTTGTAAGATTTTCGACATGACATGACAGATTGCTGTGTTTTCATCTCTATTTTATGTAAGGGAATATGAAAAAATATAATTTACTTTTCTTTCATGTATTCTTACATTAAGTGCTTTTATTACATATGTTTTATTTATGTACGCTTACATTTATGCTTTGAGTTTAATTTTATTATGTGCAAATTTTTGTTTAGATTTAATGTGTTCTTCTTTTTTCTTTATTGAAGGATGTAGAAACTCTTTAATATATACACAGTTATCTTCTGCTTGCATTGACCCTTCCATGATACATGTGGAAGCTGTAATACCTTTAAGAAAATCTAATATCTAATATTTGCTTTTATGTTTTTCTTAGTTGCGGTTAGAAAATCTAGATACTTCATCTATGCTTCTTTAATATTTGTTTTTGTCTTCTGATTCTACTTGCAGTAGTTTTCCTATGTAATTTTTTTTTTTTTTTACTTTCTGTAACAGAAATCTCATGATGCACATGGGTGGACGTCTGATACAGACCTGACTCTTTTGGCTCGCCCTCTAATGGATATCGCAAAAAAGGTTGAAAAGAAGGAGGGAACAGGTGATATACAGGTAAAAAAAAGTATCAAAATCGTTTTCTTTTATATTAATATACAGTCTCCTCACTAACCTTCCAATTTCTCTGATAAGGTTCTGAATGTGGATGAAGTCATCTACAAGGAGATGGCATCATTGCCTGTCCCTAATGGTCTGTCTTTTATGTCCTATCTTATTGCTCCATTCAAAACGTGTGGAAAATAGCTGAAATTAATGAAAACGTTGAGTTTTATGTATATTTTCCATGCAAAACACTTTAAAACCACTTTAGCTGTTATTTAGATTTTTTGAGAATTAGGCACATGCAATATTGGACCCACCGGTGGGTCCCCAGAGTTGATGTGGTTTTAAGTAAAGAGCAGTCACCTCAGGAATATTTATCTGCACTTATTTTCAAATATGTTGTTTAAAGCTTAGTTATACAGCAGTTTAATGTTAATTATTCATTTAACATATGCATCTATCCAGAGTCACTAACAAATGAGATAAGAAACAGTAGTGATTGATCCAAGATTTAATCAAATATAATTTAGTATTACAATTAAGTTCACATGAGGTTTGATAATTTTCACCTTTTTTATGTCGCTTTAAATAAATTGGTGCTAAATGTTAGATTAAATTTACAATTTAAGGAAAGAAAACTGTTTAGTGGCACTTGGTGGTGATTTTTGACTTGTGTATCTTTATTAACCCTCATCACTTCTTCTTTTGTCAATTGTCTTAGCCTTTGCTCAGATGAAGAAGATCAAGGATCAGCGAAACCCTAATGCACCTAATTTGCTTGTTCACAACAGCCCGTCTGAAGGTGTGGATTCTGCAGTATGTTTAATATGACTTAATCTGTTTCATTATTATACTGTAGTACTTAGATACTGATATATGTTTGGTGTATTTTAATGTTCTTTGAAAGGTAAAGAAACCAGTGCTCAAGAGCAGCAAGACTCTGACAATATGAATGGGACTGCACAACGTTCAACTTTAGGATGTTTGGTCCCAACACAGTGTGTATCTACGACACCATTGAGGTCAAAGTGTTCAAGTTTGATTGAACCCCAACAAGTCTCAACCAATCCAATCACATCTCTCCATAGAACCGCAGGTCCTGTCAAACCATTATTCACATGTCAGGATTTATCTACACCTCAGAGTCTAGTGGATTCTCATGTTTCATCTAGAATACCTTTTCTAGAAAGCTCCCCAGCTCCAGTCATCAGCCAACACATAAATCAGTATCAACCAATCCCAGGCAGAAGCCTTCAAAGATACATAATGCCATCTGAAAACCAGTGTTATACTGAAGCAAGGACAATCTCTGTTGTAAGACCACCAAGACAGTATATCCCCATCAGAGTTCACTGCCAGAATGATATTGTGCATGCTGATGAAGATGATGGGAACAGTTCTGTCCAGTCATTTGGAGTTAGCTATGAATCATATCCAATGCACCTGGCCCAAACCATTCCATATGAAATCCAGAGGCAAACACCATCTCTTTCAGTGAGCCACATCATGGTACCAGAGTTAACCCAGGATCTATCAAACAGGCATGGATTTTTCAGGATTGAAAGCTCACCTGATAGTCCAGAGCCTGTCAGAGATGTGGAGATCGTTATCAAGCAGATAAGAACCCAAATGGTAACAGAAGGACTGGAACCGGCTACAACGCATGATTTAAGTCTGTCTGAGTCTAATTTAGAAGAACCAATCAACACCAGCTGGGACGTACATGGTAGTGTATATATATATATATATGTATATATATATATATATATATATGTATATATGTGTGTATACATATATATATATATGTGTATAAAATATCATTCTTTTTGGTGTTTGTGTAATTCTCATTTATATTGACAGAGGAGCCTCAATCATACACCTTAGCAGAAGAAAACACCTTTGTGTTCTCACAAAGTCCAATTGCCCAGTCTCCTCTTTCTCAGACTCAAAGTCCATCTGATCAGTTTCAATCAATAGAAGATTTTCTGGAAAACTACAATGGTCGAAAGCCTCTTATCGGTGAGTATATCTTCGTACTATGTAATCTAGCAGAATAATCACATACAAAAGATGATGCATTGATTTAAATTCACTGCACCAAACTGTGTGTGAGCATGTTTGTCACAGGTCTACAAGCTGTTATTAAGTGCCAGAGCGTGGATGGGAATCCACCTCCATGCTGTTACCTGTGTCAGCTGTGTTCTTTGAAGCTGAAGAAGAAAAAAATATTCAGCCACCTGACTGGCTGTGATCACCAGCGAAACTACTTAGTAAGTGTTTCTTTAGGTAGGAAAACTTACTCTCTTGCCAGCAACTGAATTAGTGAACTCTTCTTATCTATACATTACACAATTTGCACAGATATGCTATACAAAATATACAAAAATTCTGTTGCTAATTCACCATATTGTCGCTTATGCAAATGTCTTTGTGTCGCCAGAAAGCTCTCCATCCACAACTCTTGCCTAAAAAGCGTAAACACTGCAACACAAATGAGATGCTTGAGGATATTGCTATCCAGCTGGAGAAAGAGGATGGAAGAGGACATATAAAGGTACTACTTATGTTCATCTTGTTTTCATAGTCATAGAATTAGATGTGATTGTGCAGAGCTTTATGGTAACTTCATGTTGTTCTAAAGGTGATGAGGTTGTCTGCATGTCTTATTAGTGAGGTACTGGAAAAGGATTATCATTGGTGTAAGTACAGCAGATGAAAGCACAATACATGATTGTTATATTGTACTTCATCGGTGAGGGCCAAACCTGCCTCACTATATCATTTATTATATGCATCATTTCTTTATCAAAAGGCATGAGGGTGTTGAACTGTGGAGCCGATGTGGGGTGGAGATCAGGTCTGTTGTCTTTCAAGAAAGGAACTAGCAACACCACAGGTGAGTGAGTGAGTGAGTGTGTGTGTGTGTGTATATATATATATATATAGAGAGAGAGAGAGAGAGAGAGAGAGAGTGTGCGTCTACAGTCTTTCTTAGACAACCTAGGAAGTTGAAGAAGGTTTTGTAAGTTTCATTACAAGCTGTTCGCACAGTGGCAATAAAAAAGTGATGAATACATTCTTACATATATAGGTGCATCTCAATGTATTAGAATGTCGTGGAAAATTCATTTATTTCAGTAATTCAACTCAAATTGTGAAACTCGTGTCTTAAATAAATTCAGTGCACACAGACTGAAGTAGTTTAAGTCTTTGGTTCTTTTCATTGTGATGATGGCATTGTGATTTTCATTGGCTCACATTTAACAAAAACCCACCAATTCATGATCTCAACAAACCAGAATACTTCATAAGACCAATAAAAAAAAACATTTTTAGTGAATTGTTGGCCTTCTGGAAAGTATGTCCATTTACTATATATGTCCTCAATACTTGGTAGGGGCTCCTTTTGCTTTAATTACTGCCTCAATTCGGCATGGCATGGAGGTGATCAGTTTGTGGCACTGCTGAGTCTTCAGCTCATCTGCATTGTTTGGTCTCTTGTTTCTCATTTTCCTCTTGACACTAGCCCATAGATTCTCTGTGGGGTTCAGGTCTGGTGAGTTTGCTGGCCAGTCAAGCACACCAACACCATGGTCATTTAAACAACTTTTGGCAGTGTGGGCCGGTGCCATATCCTGCTGAAAAATGAAATCAGCATCTTAAAAAAGCTGGTCAGCAGAAGGAATCATGAAGTGCTCCAAGATTTCTTGGTAAACGGGTGCAGTGACTTTGGTTTTCAGAAAACACAATGGACCAGCACCAGCAGATGACATTGCAGCCCAAATCATCACAGACTGTGGGAACTTAACACTGGACTTCAAGCTACTTGGGCTATGAGCTATGAGCTTCTTCCTCAAGACTCTAGGACCTTGGTTTCCAAATGAAATACAAAACTTGCTCTCATCTGAAAAGAGGACTTTGGACCACTGGGCAACAGTCCAGTTCTTCTTCTCCTTAGCCCAGGTAAGACGCCTCTGACGTTGTGTGTGGTTCACCAAATTCCTTGACATGTCTGTGTGTGGTGGCTCAGTCAATTCCTTGTGAATTTCACTCAAATTCTTTAATTGATTTTGCTTGACAATCCTCATAAGGCTGTGGTTCTCTCGGTTGGTTGTTCATATTTTTCTTCCACACGTTTTCCATCCACTCACCTTACTTTTAACATGCTTGGATACAGCACTCTGTGAAAATCCAGCTTCTTTGGCAATGAATGTTAGTGGCTCACTCTCCTTGTGAAGGGTGTCAGTGATTGTCTTCTGGACAACTGTCAGATCAGCAGTCTTCCCCATGATTGTGTAGCCTAGTGAACCAAACTGAGAGTCCATTTTGAAGGCTCAGGAAACCTTTGCAGGTGTTTTGAGTTGATTCACTTAGCATGTCACCATATTCTAATTTGTTGAGGTTTTTGTTAAATGTGAACCAAAATCATCACAATTAGAAGAATCAAAGACTTAAACTACTTCAGTCTGTGTGCACTGAATTTATTTAATACACGAGTTTCACAATTTGAGTTGAATTACTGAAATAAATTAACCTTTCCATGACATTCTAATTTATTGAGATGCACCTGTAGCCTCTTTAAAATAGAAAAATTAATTGAAAACTGCTATTTTGCCCTAAACAAGCAATCTTAAAAAGGGAAAAGGTGCTCATTTATGGGTAGAGATTGTAATTAACACCAACACAATTGGATATCGAGTCCCTTATGATTATTTTCTACTGGAAAACAAAGCAAAAATAATTATAAAGAAAAATTATTAGAGGGAGATATTGATAGAGTTTCTTCTTTATCTCAAGGTCCCAGACAGACTCTTAAACGTCCAGCAGAGTCTATGCTGCCCCCTTCTGATGCACAGGCTTTAATAGCTCCAACCCATCAGATGTCCAAAAAAATGAAGAAGGGTCATCCTAAGAAAGTAGTATGTACAAACAAAGTTAAAGAGCCTGTTTTTAAGGTAAGCCTGTCACTGCAGGAGGGACCTGTTATCATTGAGAGAACATCTCTAAGAGAGACAACCACAGTGGCACCTGAGATCGAAGACCGAAGCCCTGCAACCACATGCACAGACAATGATGCACCGCCTTTAGCAGCTAACACACATTCTGAAGTTCAAATGAGCTTTCACAGCTGTACGTATGAGAAACAGTTCACAAATCCTGCTCATTATGCATACTCAGGGCAGTTTGACCAGTCTCAAGTTTTTCAATATCTCGAGCCTAATCTCAGACCTAGGGACTGTGGTCCAGTGGATGAGGTGGTCACTGTCACGTATGCTGATTGGCCGCTGCAGGACTGGTCCTGTACAAACAACCAGTGGATTGTAATGAGGCAAAACAGGGATGGAAGTGATTACTCTGAGTGTGCAAGTTACATGCAGTACTGATGAGAATGAGTCTTGAAACATCAACAAATAATAGTTTGAGCACTTTTTTGAGAAGATGCTGAGAAATGATTTAGCAACAGAATTAAAAAAAAAAAAAAATTCTCTCACTATTACAATATTTTTCTGTATTTTTTTACAGCCATGTTTCTGAAGCTGGTAAGAGGTGGGACCGAACCATTACTGAATTATTAAATCATTTTTTATTTAGTAAATTCAAAAAATGTAAAAGGGCTTCTACATAATATATAGATATTGCTTGTTCGTATCTTTAGTAATGCAGAACATGACACTGAATTTGTATGCTTTAATTTTTTTCTGTTCATAATGTATTGTTTTTTTTCATCAGTATTATTCATTTAACTTCATCCTCCATCAAAAATACATTATTTGTTAGTTACTTCCTGCTTTGGCTATATATATATATATATATATATATATATATATATATATATATATATATATAAATAATTCAAATTGCATTCAAAAGAGCATTGCTGTGTTCCACTTAACAGACATAAATATTTTCTGTGACCAGTGAATATATATATATATATCTGTTAACTTGGAATTAGTAACATTAACTTTGAATTAGTATTGAACAACAGATTTATTGTTTTCTGGTATACTGGCCTGTGTCACAGCTGAGGTCAGCAAGAAATACAAACACATGCATATATTACTGACTTCACAAGAAGGGTACCTCTCAGATTTAAGGAAAAAATATTTATAGGCATTCATAAACTAAATAGTTTGTTGTTTAAGTTATACATCTGAAATGTATTGACTTTGGTTCAAATGTATGCTTTAGGATCCAAAAAAGAATGTCTGTCTGGTTGTAACTACAAAACTACTTTTTTGTTAGTGTTTTTTTTTATGTTAGTGTTATCGATAATTAATATTCTTGTGATCAAGTTGTAGTAATTGATTTAGGGAGACATTCAGCAGTGTTGACTATTTGGTTCTGTTTAATCCAACAATGCTTTTGTCCTTAACAAGCATTACCTTTAATGCTGTTTCGCTCATTTTGTTTCTTTCACATGATGTATAAGTTAGTATTGTTGTTAGGCCAACATTTTGTCAGTATTTCTTAATTTGTGTCATGGCTGTAAGAATTTAATATAAAGTTCTTGTTATCACAAGTGTTGTTATAAAAATCATTTGTATTGTAAGTGATTGTTTTAACAGTAAATTCATATTTCTTCAATAAAATTATTTTCGCACACCTATAATCTGAATTGTATTATAATGTACTAGACATTATGTTGGCTAAATATTTTTTTGCTATACTAGAAAGGCTGCAGTCGTGAGTAGTCCAACTTGTTTAGTTTTTTGCAAAACAGGTTTTAGAAGAATTAATGAAATGCAGCATTTAAATGTATTTAACAGTACCATGTCTAACCAGGTGATGGCGCCAAATGGCCAGTTTACAAAAAGTGGAGAATGTGACAAGTGGAGTGAATTCTGTAATTGTTGTTAAATCGATATTTATTTTTTAAATGGATCAAAACGTAATTGATCGCATAATAATTTGTATTACAAAAACATTTTTAAATCAAACGGGTTTTTAAGACAACATGAGTATGTTTAAAATACAAATGCGCGTGAACAGCAGTTAACGTTAAACTGACTTTTTTAGTTTGTGAAATTAACGTTAACTTACCTCAGCAGTTGCTAACTGACCTCTAAAGAACCGCGTACAAACGAACGTTCCCCTCAGTATATTTACTCTAATATACTTACCCTACAAATGTGTATATATATATATATATATATATATATATATGTGTGTGTGTACTATTTATCAACTGGCGTCATAATGAGTGTGGTGCTTGGTGGGTTATTGTTTTGTTTGTTTTTGTGTATCGGTGTTGGCTAGTCAGCAAACTTAAGCAGGTTGAGTTTGACTTTCGAGTATTGCAGGTTGCTAAATGTTGTTTTTTGCAGAGTCGTCACTCAACATCGAAGATATTATAAAGACTCCAGAAAGCCCAGGTAGGACATGACTCATTAACGAGTTAAAATTCATTATTTTACATTACATATGTTAAAAATAATCCTATTAAACTGAGGAGTTTGTTACTGCTCACATTTTACCCCATTACATGGTGTGGGCCTAACCCATAAACCAAATCTTTTTTCTCTGTCCACTCAATGGGATTTAATGCCTTTGTATTTCTTATAAAAGCATTTGGTCTCTTTATAGGCAGGCGGGCAGAACCGAAACCAGCGGAGCTGTTGATCAAACTCAGGGAGCTGGCAAGCTGCAGCGAGGTCAATTAGCCTCTTTAGACGTTAAATCACTGTGTAAATCAACACATTTTATAAAGCAAAAATTAACACCCATATAAATTTAAGCAAAAAAACATTCTGAAGATGAAGTGAAGGAAACGGAAGGAGGAGGAAGATGCATGTATGTATACTCAAATGGCAAATGAGTATAATTTACACAGTGCCATTCATTTAAATGATGTAAAACAGTAAAGAGAAGCTTTTTTGTTGCAGTAACTGCTGAAGCTACAGTTGGAGGGAACACTGAATGAAAAGGAAGGTACTCTAGTCTAAAACCAAGCAATGACCCCATAAATTACATAAGCTTTGTTTTCAGATATATTTACAGTGTTAAAACAAATACTCTTGTCATTAAGAGTTACACAGATCTCTGCAGCTTAAATGTGAGGACCTCCAGCTAGAGGCACAAAGGTGAGCATACTTGGGCATCTATAAAACACTCATGGGACACTTTAAATGGGAACTGCTCACGTGCGAATCGCAGCACGAGTCACCAACATTGAGCTTTGGTCTCAGGTCATTGAGTCTTGTAAAGGGTGTGTAATGTATTCACTCGATACCTTACACAAATCATATTAAAATAGGATGACGTTGAGAGCAGCATTTTGTCAAATTTTTTTCTACTTTGTTAACGCAGAAATGTTTGAGACATACTAGAAGGCACCATTTTATTTGATTTACCATCTAACTTGTATCTCTTTAGGAAGCTTGAGCAGAACCATCATCTGAAAGAGGAAGCATTAAAGCAGTACTGCTTTCAGATCCAGGAGACCAAATTAAAGCACAGAAAGATTCGGTATGACTTACTGTTTTTAACAGAGAAGGGACATTTTTACATATTTGTTTACATATCAGAAATAGACATGAGATGCTGTGTCATTTCTTAGAATGCCAGAATGCCATTCCATGTATTGCCACATTCAAACTGATATGCTAAAACCCACCATTTCGGACATTACTGATGATATCATCAGGAATAAATGACAATTATAAAATATAAGAGCATGTTTTATTATCAAGAGAGACTGCTTTTGAAAGTCTAAATAATCTAATTTTATTTTAGGATTAAGTTTGAGAATCGGCTTCATCAATTAATGGAGCAGCATAAAAACCTGTTCAACGTCTTTGTAAGTGGCCTATGAGAATGGATATTGAACTAAATGCAACTGAGCTTTCTTTATTTTTAATTGTAAAATGGAGAGTGCTTTATTCATAGAACAATAGCTTTTATGTTCCTTTTTTCTTTTTCCAGACTCCACAAAGACTTCCAACAGAAATACAGTCTGCAGAGTACACCACTGAGCAGCTGTTGAAGGCTGGTACATTTTATTATTACTTTTGTTCCATTGCTTAGTTTTTATGGTCCTTTCCAGTACAACCAGTGTGTAGTTGCCTGCTAAGTGGGACATTTGATCTGTTCTGGTTTTATTCAGACGTAGAAGTCAAATTAATCCAGTCATTTTTCCAAAATCTTTCCAAAATGACTCATTTGGCCAGTCAACAAGACAATCACTGAATTCAGAATAGCATATTAGCAGACTACTCTGCTGTATAAAGTTATGGCAGACATATTAAGAGTACCATGATATTCTGAATTCAGCCATTTTTAACACATCCTAAAGCTAGAGTACTTGCAATGATGGGATCGCACAGGAATGTAACCTGATACTCAAGTGTCTGTGGACCTAGAATTTAACTCTTAACATTTGACTGACAGCCCTTAAACAAGAGACCAAAATCATCTTTACAGTAATCTGATTCTTTCTTGTGTGTTTCTGTGTCCATCCCTGCAGAACAACAGAAGCTGGAGCAGTTTACCAAGCTTCTGGACAGGTTAAGCCTCACCCAGAATGCAGAGATGCACATGGACACATTTGAAAAATCACCATGAATATCTCAAACTGCTTTTGCAAACTTAAACTGAGTATCTAATACCTTCCAAGAAATATGAATTTTACAAAGAAGCATCTTATATATTCTTTTCCATTCTGTTCCATTGTTCTAATTGAACTTGTTACCAACTGCTATTGTCAACAAATGCTTGTGAACAAACAATGTTTAAATCCAAAATCAAACCATTCTGTACCTAGAAAATGAAAGTTTCTTAAACCATTTATTTAGAATTTATAAGACACAATAAAAAAAAGTTTGTAAACAAGTCTAAATTCCCCAGGATTTGCATTTATATAAAATATGTACTGATGACACTCTTATCAAAATTCAATTCCATCATACTTCTAGATCAGATATTCCTCATTAGATCAGCTTCCAGTTTCCATAAATCATTCCTATGACACATCCAGAGAGCACTCTGGGAAATCTTTGGTGTTCAGTAATACCGTTCTGTCTTAATTACATTTTGCATTGACAAAATACAGGCTAAAGCCCAGTCCTGAGAATATCTTTATCAACCTAATATTTTACAGCTTCTCCTGACAACACAGTTCATGCAGGAATGTACAGGTATAGTATGAAACCATTGTACTGCAAGTTCTGATTGCCGGTGAAATACAATTAATTCAATTCCAAGCCTCACATCACTTTCTCGACTTTTCAGTCCACTTTCTTGATAGCACACTGTTGATAGAAGAAAGATGAATGAACAGGCCTCCTTTCATTTTAATACATTACTTACATACTTTCCAGTCATCTCTTGACAGTTTCAGGTTCCACATTTTCTCTGTTCTTTGCCTTCAAAAGTAGCATTGTCTATCAACCATCTATGGTTTCTTTTATGCCTGCGATCCATTGGCACATTCAGCGCCAAAGCATAATTTCAGCATGACATGTCCTGGGGCATTTGTGTGGTGTGCTTTAAAGAGGGTGTGTTTTGGTGCCTTCCGAGTAGCATATCTCAGCTTCTGCCCAGACATGTTAATTTCCTTTGGAAATTGTGCATGCATGTACATTTACATCATATAGAACTTATAAGGTCCAGTAGAAAAAGAAAAAGCTGAGAAGAGCCTCTTGAAGTTCGAACCCTCCTTTGGCCTGACTTGTGTTTCCATGTTCTGTAGGGATGATGTGTGATTACTGTTAAGAGGTTTGCCCTGATGCCTTATAAGGACAAAGTGAATCATCTGTGGGTTCAGATTGGCACGGAGCAGGGAGTATTTCTCCTGCTGCATCAAGAATCCTCATATTTGAGGTTGTGCTATTTTCGTGGTCAGTTTACATGACATCCATGGATCATGTACTGTAGATTACTAGTCATTTTGCAGACACTTTTATCTGAAGCGACTTACTTGCTTCTCTGTGTCTGTTCACAGGAGTATTGGGGATGTTTGGAACTTTTTTAGAATGGTTTCAGGTTCTCTTTACAGTTCTCTGTGAGGAATATTGGCCACTTCATCCATGTTTTATCCCAGGTTATTCCCCATCTGTTGAAGCAGAGTGAATGATATGTGAGTAAAACATCCTACTAATCTCTCATCCATCAGTCCACAAATAGTACAGGAGATTCTATAATAGTCTATTTCAATTATTTCTGTCAAATTAAAACAAATAAATGGAGGTTGCAAACAAACTCATATTTAAATGTTATGGCATATAAAAACACTGATTTACTTTTGACATTTTTTAAATTCTAGGCATACCACAAAATAATGTAGAGTCAAATAATACATAAACATATAAAAGGAAAAATATATTTGTCAATAAATATATCTAGACATTACATGCTACATTAACTGCTTTGCTCTGAAATGATAAACCTCCTATATAAGATTTAAGCAGAAATAAAATCTACGTTCACTACAAATATTGTATAAGGATCTCATGTGATTGATCTAATTAGACTTTGCTCTGCCTTCTCTACATTTCCCTGGTCCCAGCAACACTCTTCTCGGTTACAATAAAGTACCTCAAAACGACTGTAGACTTTCTTTTCCTTGCGCATGCTCTCTATTCTCTTCAGCAGATTGTCCCTCTCCTGTGGGTTGACTGGAGTTCGGCTGAACTGATTCCGGTTTTGAAATCTGAAGGATGAATTGGAAACTTCTTCCTTGCCCCCCTCGACTTTCCCAGACTCTTCAGTCAGCTGTCTATTTTTCTGGCTATTTGCAGAGATTTGCTCTAGGATCACCTTGGTATCATCCCTGAGGTTGCTGCTAAATATCACATTTGAGGTAGAGGACTGATAGCGCGATGGAGTCGGTTTAACATTGGGTTTGTTGTTCTCTTCTAAGGTTGAAGATGATATGGATTCAGATGGTTTCTCTTTATCTGAGGGCTCCTCTTTTATCTCAGGGACTGCTTTCATTGACTTGTCCTCTTGAGAGTTGGAAACTCCTGAGTGCTTCTTTTCTCCCTTTGGCCCAAGCAAACCCTTTAATCTCTGTGTTTGTTTCTTGAGGAAATCAAGGGCCTTTGTATCTTTGCCATCAGAGTTCCCAAGGTTTAGGGAGCTCAGGCTTTCTTTGGACTCTGCACGGGTGATGCCCGATGAACTGAGGCTGCGACACTTCTTAAGCTCACTCTTTTTAGCATCTGTTGCATCCGTAAGAATATCCTCGCCACATGAGATACGACGATGAGAAGTTTGAGAGGCTTTGAATGGTTTTAGGAACTTGGGTGATGGGAAAGGCCGAAGTGACTTTGTTGGTTCCTTCACAGGTTCCTTCACAGGCTCCTTCACAGGCTCTTTCTTTGCTGCATCAGCTGTGCTCTCCGTCAGAGTTTTGCTGTTAATGAGTGGCCTGTCCATACAGACTTCAGATGGTTTTGTTGCAATCACCAAGCGCTGTGGTACAGGATCTGTTAGCGTAATCGTTGACTCTTGAGTCTTTACAGAGGAATCCACTGAAGTAACAAGCACATTTGGTACTGTGGTTGCTGTATCAGTGAGGTCTGGCTTTTTCATGGTTGTTTCTGGACTTTTAGCACCCAAATCTAACTCTAATTTTGAGCCCTTTCTCTTTTCTTCCAAATTTTTGAAGTACTGAAGTCTGCTTGCTGGATCATTCATGTTTAGTACGGAAGTTGTTTGCTGAGATCTCGAAGGCTCTGTTGGCTGGGTAACTTTATTGTCCTCGGGTTCAGGGTTGTCAGGTTTCTCAGGTTTCTCCTTTTCTTTGATAGGCTCCTCTTTGACATCTGTGATCGTAGTCAGATCTCCTGTAGATGCATTTTTAACCTCTTTTTCTTCTGCTTTTTTATGCTTACTCCAGTCAAATGGCTCTCTTGACATCGACCTCCTCTTCTCCAAAATCTCTGCTACAATAGATGAGTATCGAACAGGCTCACTCTCATCTTTCTCCTCCTGTAACTCCCCACCAGACTTGGCTTGCGAGGAGCTGTGTTGCTCCAGCTTTGAGGAGCTGAAGATTAAAGAGGACCTTAATCTGGAGCTCCTTTGCAGCATTGGGTTAATTCGAGATCGAAAAGACTCATGCTTGGTAATGCTGATTTCCCTTGGTTCTGGCTCCTTCTCATTGTCTGTTGAAGAGGATAGTGATGAAGCTGAAATGGCTGGCTTTAATGTGTCAGTACTTGTGGGACCCAGGTCAGAGCTAAAGTCTTTCACTTGATTCCTATCTTGTATGATGGGTTTACCATAGCGTGGCCGCAAATCAAGGTTTGGCTTAGTTGGGATGTTTTGACGCTCTCTTAAATGAAGGCCTGGTCCCTCTGAGCCATAAACTCTGCTGTCATGTTGTTGATGTGGCTCATCAAAGGCATCTGGACCCATTGGCTGATGCAGGCCTTCCTCTCCTGCATCTTCGTAAGTGCTGAGATAAGAGTTGATTCTCCAGCTCCGCAATCCCTGCTTTGCACTGGGGTCCTGGGACTGCCGTACCTGCTCTCCAGTGGAGAACAACTGCTTGTGGTCAGGAGGATGGGGCTGAGTAGGCGAACTCTGACAGGCATATGCATGGCCTGCAGCAGGCCTCTTGTGGGTTTGTGGACCATAGCGTCCCCCTCCCGCGTTGTACTGTTTTTCTGAATCACTTTTGAGGTCATCAGAGGACAAAACATTCAGATTTCCTGGTGCTTCAAGTTCAGGAGGATATCCAGAATCAGATTGTTGATCTGTCTGGTACATGCCAAAGTTAAGACGGTCAAAGTGTCTGCGCTCAGAATCTGGTTCCATGCCCTCACTATGATAGTAATGTTGTTCTCGTTGGTAATGCGATTCCGTCTCCTCCAAGTTGTTCATTACACGCTGTTTCATATACTGCCGGGAGGAGGCGTAGGTCTCACGGGTGCCCTCAGCATAGCTATGCCTCTTAAAGGCATTCATTTCCAGCTGCCTGGAGGCTAACATTGAGCGTCCTGGATCCAAGAATGACTGTTGCATCTTGAACTGCTGCGATGCATATTTTGTGACCTGCATAGGACCTGCACCTGGTTCAAGTGTATGGCGGAATGGGTCCTCCCTCCGAAAAGGTAGTATGGATTCAAGACGTTCCCCAAATGGGTAACCAGTAAGTTCAGGCTGGCGAAGATATCCTCTGGGATTCCTTAGTGACTGAGTTCTTTTTATGCCAAACTGACTGCCAGGGTAACCACTTGTATTGTCTTGTGGCATGGGTACAAGGGCATTTTCAACTGTAAGAGGCTGAGACTGAGCAAACAAGATACGAAACTCCTCATCAAATGCGGCAACTAGTTCTCCAAGGAACAAATGGGCAATGCAGCGGTGGATCTTCTCAAAAGACCACATAAAACTGGAGAAAGAGAGAAAGAAATATGAATAGTATCATCTGTGCCACATATAAGTGAGCATGCATTAAATTTGAATTCTTATCTGCCACTGAGCTCACCTATAGTTTCCACTGATCACTGCTCTGCAGTCTGTCATAAGAAAACGGTCCATAACTTGACCTTTAAATGATTTTCCTGTGCGGCAGAAATAGGTAATGCCTGCCACTGTCCGTACCCGCATCAGCTGTAAGCAGTGAAGTCAACATTAAGTCTGCGTTTTCTTACAATTCAAACGTATGCTTGTTGAGGTAAACTGAACTTACATGAATCATGTCCAGATTCACTTTACAGCTAGCCACCATGTTAACAAAATGATGGGCATTTTGTTCATCCAGCAGAATGTAGACAGGCACGTGACGTGCTGCAGCATCCAAAAGGTCAGAGAATATATCAATATCTGTAAAAATATCCATCACCACTGCGATTACCTGTGAGAAAGAGGAAATAAACATGAAATTAGCAATAACGATTTTACATAATCCAAATATGGCACAAAATGATTAGTAATTTTTGATTATTTTGTAGTGACCAATATAACGGTTGTATTGGACTTTGTACCATCACAATCAGTAGTGATGTAACATAAGTCACATGTTTTCACTTTTTGAGGCCACTGCAAAAATGCCCTATTTGTTTATTTCATGAGCAATAACGAGTTACTGACATAAAATGAGTGGAATTTGGCTGATCATAGTCTTAATTTCATGTAAGTGTACATCATGTTAAACGAACGTATCAAAAATAAAATGTTAAAGAAAATATTTGTACTGATGATAATGATTATTGAGTGGATCTTTCATATTCTTGATTCCAGCCTGACATCATTTACAAATTTGAAAGCACTTACCTGATGAGCATTTTTGATGAGGTGCCGGGCCTGCTCCTTAATGCTGGGCCGCTCAGGGTCAGTAGGGTTTACCAACATTGTGACTTCCGTGGGCCCCACAAAACTATGTTGCTGCAGGGGCCAGCCAAGGTCTAGTCCTGGTGCATCCAAATCAGAATGCATTGGCCAGTAGGTGTCAGAAGACCCATCCTGATCTATTTCCCCATATGGCAGTTCTGGTAAATTTCCAGCACTCTGTGGTGATTGCACAGTGCTTTTAATATGCTCAATCTCCGACCTTGATAAAAAGTCAACTACATTAGCACTTTGTAAAAAGTTGTAATAGCCCTCAACATCCTCTTCCACCAGGGCATCAATAGCCATGCGATACTCTTCTCGGTAATGCGGACGCAAGTAATTGGGATCCAGGGGGTTGTCGCCAAATGAAGAACACTGTGAGCGGTGGGCCATGATGGAGCAAGGAAAACAACCTAAAAAAAAAATAATTTAAATAAATAAGCATATGGAATAATCTAAACAGCATATGTAAATTAATATGTCGGATCACACTTTATTCTAAGGTCAGATTCTCGCTATTAACAATTACTTGACAATAAACAATGAAACATTGACTATGACTTTTGCCTTAATAAACTACTAATTTGCTGCTTATTAGAAATGTGGTTGTTAAATTTAGATATTGGGTAAGATTATGGATTTAGAATATGATCATGCAGAATATGCGCTTCCTATGTAATAATAAACAGCCAATAAGTTAATAATAGGCATGCTAATAATTAACTTGTTAATAGTGAGAAATGGTCCCTCCCTATACTAAAGTGTTTCTAAATTTAGCTATTACATTTTCCCCCTTTGTTTAATAATTCTTCCAGAAAGTGTTTAATCTTTAGCACAAACATGTTTGTTGTAAGCTATTGAAGAAAACTACCTTTTAATAGCAGGATACAAAAACAAATATAAAATAGCACACTTTCTTTTGGAGATTTACCATGCAAAAGTTCCAGGAAGCACAAATTCTGCATGCCAAGTCAGTGTTTTAAATTTGCATGTCACATGTTGCATAACACAGATGTTAAATCACCAGTCAGTCAACAAAGGTATTATGAAATATTATTATGACCCCAAAAAAACATGCTAGTATTGATCGAGCTGCTGAAAAACTAGCTGCTCGACTCATTGTGTACATATGAAATTCCAAGCTGTTCTGTGATCTTCCAAACAATGACCCCTGAGCAAGGTCAGGCCCCAGTATGAAGGATTTTGTAGGTTGTGGTGCTTTTGTTTACATTTGTTTATATTTTAGATGTCACCATGGAAACAGTCAGCCTGTTGGCGAATGACTCATTGTGGCCAAGAGGGGAAGCTAAAAGACATCAACAAGGGAAAAACTTAAGAAACATGTGCCTGAATCAAAGAAGGGAGTGTTTTGCTGATGAACTTTTGAAAGAGACTCGCTGAGTTAACTATGCACATTAAAATCAGACTTTGAGCAGGTCGTAAATTAACTAAGACTAGCTGTGACTGATTCATAACATGTCCATTACATAATGTTAACTTCCTACATGCACAACAGATGCTTAAACATTCGCTAACAGAAATGTTATGGAATTGTATATATGTATATGTACATATATATTTGCATGTGCTCATGATTAGCTTTGATTATTATCAGTTTTCTTATCTAATCTGAAACATGCGCTGTCATCATGTTTCTTTCTGAGAGTTGACACCCAAACCATCATGTTGGAGTGGATTCAACCAAGATTACCAGAAAATGTACTGCTTCACTGTTAATGTCTCTTTTTATTAAAAACTGAACTTAATTTAAGCCTTTAATCTTTATTAAAATCTATTACTGTAATGATTGGCCGATAATTATAATTCAAGCTTATTTGTACTGGTTTTTCGCAAATGGATGGCAAAATGTGAAAAAAAAAAGAGACATGTTATGAAATTAGAGCAAAGAAACTTTGTACCTGCAGGTCTACACTGCAAGTGCCAATAGTCATGAATACATTTTATTTTTCAAGAAGATATGTTTTCACATACATGTCTGCACAGACATCATTCATGTACATAAAATTCTTTTTTAATTGAAGAAAAAGAACATAACGAGAAATTACCTATGCCGAAAATGTTTTACATTCCTGAGATAACCTTTACAATAGGGATTGAGACTGACATATAACAGCTAGTCAGTGTTTCCGTAGCTTACTTTTTGCAATAGTCTTAATCATTTTCAGCAAACAACAAGAGGTTTTTGCATAACCAAATATTGTTTCAAATGAACCCTTGACATTTTATGAATATTTGGCCCATTTTGAATTTCAATTACATTTACAGCTGCAATAATGTTTGTGATATTCACAGGCAGAATAAAGGGGCAATTCAGAAATACTGAATTTATATAAACTATTATATTTGGGAACTGACTTAATGTTTTATGTCATGTTGGTTATTTCCTGACATTAAAGTTTTTTTTTCTTTTGTCTATTGCTAACAGCCCATGTTGTATATATTTAACTGTGCATACTCATTTCCACAATTTTTACCTTAAAGGTATAGTTCACCCAAAAATGAAAATTCTGTCATTAATTACTCATCCTCATGTCAGTCCAAACCCATAAGACCTTCTTTCATCTTCAGAACACAAATTAAGATATTTTTTATTTATTCTAAGAGATCTCTGACCCTCCCATAGACCAATGTCCAGAAACATAGCAAGGATTTCAAATTACGGTTGAATCCCTGATGTCACATGGATTGTTTTACCAATCTCCTTGCTACTTTTCTGGATGTTGATCGTGTTAATTACATTGCTGTCTATGGGAGGGTCAGAGAGCTCTCAGAATGCATCAAAAATATCTTAAGTTGTGCTCTGAAGACGAACAAAGGTCTTATGGGTTTGGACTGACATGAGGATGAGTAATTAATGACAGAATTTTCCTTTTTGGGTGAACTATCCTTTAACATAAATTATGCCATCACCTAATCCTCACTCATATTAATATTTTGGAAATGCTAAATATTTAATAACGCTGTTAAATGTAATATTTGCAAATCTAAATGTTAAATATTAAATAATAACTGCAACATCAAATTTTTGTCAGTTCATATCCAACACAATTGTGACACTTAATCTAACATTTATTGATCTAAAGATATTTTATTCTCAGGCCTACATGGAAATCATGCTAGATTTACCCAAACTCCCAACCCAACACCCTCTTAGTAATTTCCCTATTAAAAGAGCTTCGTGTTTCGACAAGTGCAAAATTAAACTTGTCTTATAACTCAAGCGCAACCATCTGAAGGAAATTATGAAATATGACAGAGCACACGTCTGTTCATGGTGTGGTTCACCTGGGCCTCACCCACAAAAAGAATCAGTGCATGGATTTACACAGATAGATAATTTTAATATTTTGAGTTATGCAATGTTTTAAGACCATGAAGGCACTGTGAGGAGAGGGCATCCTGAACCAATCCCTAAGCAAAGTCCTACTTGATAACAAAGGAACAACTCTGTGCAGACACTGAACCATCACATTTCAAAGATCAATAGTAGACTTAAGTTCACTTAACCTTTAATAAAATACGTGTAATTCATTCATATATATATATATATATATATGTGTGTGTGTGTGTGTGTGTGTGTGTGAAAAAAACTGACATCATTTTCACACAGCTGTCAAAACTTCACTTCATCATGTTCAAAACGATTGTTCAAACAAGTGATATAATTCTCAATTGTTTTAATGTTTACTTCAGAAGTCTCTCAAATGGGCTGCTATAGTATGAAGAGTGTACACAGTTATAGAATAAACATAGCTTTTAGCTCAAGCTCGTAGAGAGTTTCTTCTGCGCTGTTAACGTTCATCTGCTCATTCACACTATGTGACTCGTCTTTCTGAAAGTTGAGACTTCTAGGTTGTTCTTACCTTCACGTTTGGAGTTACTTGCAGTCGCCGGTAAATAAACTTTTTTTCCGCTCCGAAAAAAGTCGGCTATTTTCACCCCCTGTTCAGCGCACGCATCCGCGGTACATTCCTGGTGTCGGTGAAACCCCACCCAAAGCTATTCAGCTTAAAGGCGAAAACCAGCCCTGGCGAAACCTGTTCGCGTTCGGCCGAGTCCTGCCCGCCGAGCGTCTAAGCCCCGTTAAAATAACACAACAGCACTCGGCTAGCGATGAACAACTCAACCCTTTGAAATTCAGTTGTGAAACTCCTCCCAACCATCGCCGGCGTCACCGCTCACCTAAAGGAGACAGTTACTAGAAAACCGACAACTATAAAGCCGAATACAATACGAATAAAGCCGAGTACGGCTTTTACATCAGACTTTGTTACAGTTGATCCATTTGCATAACCGGCAAAACACGAACAACTTTGCTCCGAGTTCCTCGAGCGCACTCCATATCCCAGCTCCCCCTGCGCGTCCACACGAGCAGACAAACAGATGGTGGATTGTTACTCACAGGACAAAGGCGCTCCCAGGTCATGATCACACTGCTAATGTTTAATGTGTATGTCTGGTGGTACAGAGGGTATAGAAGATAAATTATTAATTAATAGTAAATGATTTAAAACTTTATTTATGTAGAATAACGTGCCTCTAAAGATCACATCAAGTTGCTGTGCACATGTGTAAACAACTTTACTAAAGAGAGGCATCTTAAAATCATATTAAAATTTAATGAGTTGTTTTTATCACAGGATTTGTCCTAACATCAAATACACAGTAATTTCCTCTTCTTCTTTTTCCATAAATAATATATGATATTAAATATTATAAAATATTTTGTATTTACTCTATATATAAGCTTAGATTTTATAGTGGACATTATATTTTATTTGAAGTACTTTTAAAGGTTTTTCCCTAGGTTATGTGAGAACACATGTTTTTTTTTCAAGATTAGTATTTTGTTTTATTATTTTTACTTACATATACTGGAGACTTACATATACTGTATGTCTTAAATAATCAATATTTGTACAGTGATTTTGTATAGTGAACAACATATTAAACTGATTAAACCGTTGAAAATGTGTACAAATATTTGCACATATTCTTTTGAACAAACACATTATTTAATATACACCTGAATTTGAGCATCTGTGGTTAAATTAACTGTTAAACTGTCAACACTCTTACTAGTACATTATTACTGTTATTTATTTTAAATTTCAAATATAAAAAATTCTAATTAAAAAGGAAGGTTCCGCGCTCACTTTTTATTATACTAAAAGCACAGTGGATCAAAAAATTTTTTGATACTGAGTCTGCCTTGGTGAATTATATTTAAAAAAATATCAAAGTTATAAACATTAAAGGAATCACCTTTTCAGAGTGTAAATGTCACCAATTTTAATTTATGGATATATCAACATTTCATCAAAATAAACAGATATATTTTAGTTTTAAGTGAGACCAAAGTACAATTTGTTATGCAAGCTCTGTAGTGTCAAGACATCCCAAGAGCAATACACTACATATTTTATGAGGCTATAATGATTATTGGTTACTTTATTACAATTTGTAAGAGCACAATGCATATACATGGTGAGGGGTGGAGTATAGTTGGAGGATTTTGTCCCACCCTAGAAAGGAAAAGTCTTAAAGACAACCGCATTTTTGCAGACTTTCACCTTTACTGTGGGGAACCTTTCTTTGAATTCTGTGAAGATTTTTTGCCGTTTATATGTGTGAGGTCAGTTTCATGTCCCCTTCTTCAGGTTTATGATTGTGAGATTGATTCTGAATGTTGTAAGCTTGTCTGTATCTGACTGAACTAAGCAACTCAGGTAACTCAGGTGAGGGAGGGTGTGAGAAAGGGTGCGGCCCCCGAAGAATGTGCCAGCACAACTGAGAGACATTCACCACGCCCTAGGACACACTCATTCCTCAAACGCACACACACACCATCAGCATACTTACGCTTTCTTCTGTGTTCATAACCTTCACCACACTTACTTGAGGTCACACAAATCACATTGCAAAAAACCATTACTTAGTTGTACCACAAATGTGGTGTATTTCAAAGCTATCTTTTGAACACTCTCACACTCATACACACTCAATATTCAGCTGTCAAAAACATTTTATTCACTTTTAATTCAACTCAACTGTGAGGTGTCATATGTTTCCAGCAGTCCCGTAAACACGGAAGGGGAAAACATTAATACCTTTTTTTTTTAAAGTTTTTTTTTAATATTGTTAAAAACATGTTATCGTCCAGTCATTTTGACCTGGAGAGGATTTTCTTTTTCTTAAAAGTGCTAGTTAATGTTATCAAATTGGATGAAAATGTACAGATATTCTTTACACAAGGTATAACATTTTACCAAAAATTTGATGATTTTTGTACTTTTAGGATCTTTTACCCATCTTGTTACACTTGTGGTGTTCCTGGTCAAAAATGACGATCTATGCAAAATATCTTGTAATGTAAATCTTTCATTTATCTCATAAATATTTGATTCAGTCTTTTATCAGTTTGTTTTCTATCAATTAGGTCAGGTTTTGTATGTCTTTCTGATCGACTGTAGGCCTGATCTGAGATTATCAATTTTTGTGTGAACATTGCCAAAATGATCCACAAGTAATGTTTTTTGTTGTTGTTGTTGTTGTTCACTGAAATACTGAGGTGCATAAGATCAGATCAAAGAGGCCTACGACAAATCAGTTCCAAAAAAAAAAAACATTAAATCCCATATATATATAATTTTTTTTTTATTTCATTTTTGACCAAAATGATGTAACAGCACGGGTGGCAAAATCTGAAAATCTAAAATATGACTTTCCACATGATTGTGGCTTTAAAACCGAAGGGCTTTTTACTATTAGGACAAACAAAGGTCCACCTCCCAGCTAATTTTTTTATGATTTTTTTTATGAGTAGCCAATGTTGAAAGTTGTTTTTCTACAAACTCTGTCTCGTTTTATAGCCTAAACTAGTTTTAGCATGCCAGCATAATCTGCATTCATCCATTTGCTGAAGAGTGATCTTTAAAACAGTGCTCTGTTTTTCGAAACAAGGTGTCCTTTTGCTGTCTGGCAGAGTCCCACCCACAATTCCCCTCTCCTGCTGTAATATCACACCTGTGTATCATGTGACACAAGGCAGCTCTCTGTTGCTCTTAAACACACACAGATGCACATGAACAAACTTTTATTATTCAAATTAGTTATGCATAATCTAAACTGAGGAGGCTTTCTCTATTTTGTTTACTCACATGTGCATTTGTAATCACCACCACATTTCATTTTTTTGGTATAATTTGTCAATCGTATGTATTGAAGTCACCCATTTATATGAATAAATGTCCATTCACGTTTTATGTTCTTGTCTTTTTAATCATCGTTCGAGTGTGTGGCACATTGCTGATACATACTGATAAACTCAGGGGGGTGTGTGATCAAGGTTGAAACCCGTAAAGTAGCATATTTTCACATTATATGTCAAGTCCCTGAAGCTACAGAGCCATTTACAGTAGAATGCCTCAGCTCATTCAGCAATGATGTACACCTTGGGGCCTGGGCTGTGTCATGTTGAACTGTACTTTATTACCTCATCCAGCAGTCCATGTTCACCACCCAACCCAAACACAAAGACAAACAATCAGCCCATCCCGTCTGCTATCTTGAAAGGCTGTGTGTGCCTAAATTCCATAAATGATTCAGAAATAGTTGGACATCAAATTCAAGAACGTGAATGGTTATTACTGGATGCTGGCATGTTTAAGTACAGGATAATTATACAGTATATAAGACTCATATATAATTATTTACTGTCCAAGTTAATCATGTGTGGTGTCCCTGCTATACATGTGATATCAGCCAAATGCTTTAAATACCATCCAGTTATAAGCAGTAAATATATCTGAGTGTCTTAAGAATGGAACTAATTCATGTCAGTCTAGCCAGTAGACTGTTTCTGGAGTTCATTGCCATCAGGTTTTTAAGAGCAGCTGCTTTCAGCACACTATAGATAAAGAGTTTGTGGGAAGGAAGACTCTTGAAAGATTCTGCCACATAGTAAAAGTAGGAATATTTTTTTTTTGCTATTAGTCAAAGCAGATTGTTTGGACTAGCTTTAACAGTTAAATGCCGGTTTCACAGACGGGGCTTAGCTTAAACCAGGACTAGGCCTTAGTTAAATTAAGATATTTAAGTAGCTTTTATAAAAATGTGTGTGTGTGTGTGTGTATGTATATATATATATATATATATATATGTGTATATATATATATATGTATATATATATATATATATATGTGTATATATATATATATATGTGTATATATATATATATATATATATATGTATATATATATATATATATGTATATATATATATATATATGTATATATATATATATATATATGTATATATATATATATATGTATATATATATATATATATGTGTATATGTATATATATATGTATATGTATATATATATATATATATATATGTATATATATATATATGTATATATATATATATATATATGTATATATATGTATATATATATATATATGTATATATATGTATATATATATATATATGTATATATATATATATATATATATACATATACATATATATATATACATATACATATATACATATATATATACATATACATATATATATATATATATATATATATATATATATATATATATATATATATACAGCGTTCATAGAACATTCAAAGTAATGTTTTCATAATTTTTGCTAAAACGAAACAATCTCCTAATGTTTACACTAACATTCTCATAAACAAGAAGAAAGATTCTGAGAACATTCAGGAATAACTTTTTCCATTAATTATCAAAACATTCTTAGAACATTCAAGATGACAGACTGCAATCAGACAGTGACAGCCCTAGGCTCTGTGATACCTTGAGAAAGCTATGCAATTTCCCATCTTTACTCTTTGCCTCAGTTCCAGAGGCAGCTTTCTTAATACTTACACTGAGTAAATAAATAAGCAGAAATTTCATTTTGGGGTGAACTATTGTTTAACAATAATATGTCATCAGGAAAAACCTGCTTTCCCAAAGTCTTTGTTATACAAGATTCACTGCTCAAATACAATACCCAGCCCTGCCACCGGACATGCTTTTAATCTCCTGCTCTGTTCCTTTCACAGTGTAAATATCCTGCTGCTACAGTTGACCACCGGCATTTCACATGAGCTGTATGGTCAACGCAAAATATGCATAATATGGCTACACAAGAACAATATTTCCTCCCTTGCTGATCTGAGGTCATCATGTCACAAGTGACAGAGGGATATTTAGGCTTCAAGTGGTGAAACGGATCAATTCACTTGAGAAACTTGTTCTGTTGGATACAGAGATGGCCTAAGGGCTGTTTTGATGTCACTGATGTTTAGCCCTATTTTGACCTCTGATCTTGATGATGCTGTATCAGTTCTTGAAAGCCTCCAGATATCAAAGGGCTGTAAATCCCCCACACCCCAACTCATTCATGTCTACTTCCCCAGATGTTTCCTCAGGACATGCAGCATTCTGTCAGCTTCCTGTTTATACTTCCAGGATATTTCCATTTAGCGATAGCCTGAAAGAACAATATGCAAATACTCTATTTGGGCACACCTAATCATTCTTTTTTTATTACTATTTAAAAAAAAAACAGTAAAGTCCTTCAAAATATGAAATAACACAAGTGAAATATATAAATTCTGCAGAGTGCAGAATGTGAATGAATCAAAACAATCCATGGTTTTTCAAAACCAACCCTTTGCCTAGATTACACTCACTTGGCATTCTCTCAGTCAGTTCATGACAGCACTTTTTTTCCCTTTGCTATTTGGTCAAGCTTATTCCTATTAAATGATTTTAATGATATATATCTTTTTTTTTTCTTTTTTTTTTGTCATACATGGATACCATATACATTTGTCTACAAAGGTGATTTCACACAGCCCAAGTCCAAACCTTTACTCTTATATGATATAAAACCAGTCTTAAGTTGCATTGGGTATATTTGTAGCAATAGCCAAAAATACTTTGTATGGGTCAAAATGATAGATTTCTCTTTTATGCCAAAATTCATTAGGATATTAAGTAAAGATCATGTTCCATGACGATATTTCGCAAATTTCCTACCGTAAATATTTCAAAACTTTAAGTCCATTAATAATAAAAGACTTAATTTGGACAACTTTGAAGGTGATTTTCTCAATATTTGGATTTATTTTTATTTATTTATTTATTGCAAACTGAGATTCCAGATTTTCAAATAGTTGTATCTCAGCCAAATATTGTACTATCCTAAGAAAACATACATCAATTAAAAAACATTTATTCAGCTTTCAGATTATGTATAAATCTTTGATTGCAAGCCTTTGAACCTTTTGACTGGTTTTATGGTCCAGGGTCACTTATAGGTGCATCTAAAAAAAATTAATATAATGGAATATAATGGATTTATTTTTTTAATTTAATTTAAAAAAAGCTTACTTTCTCATATTCTAGAGCTATTGGACATCTTCCAAAGGCTGTGGTCCTCCCTGTTGCTTGTGCACCTTTTCGTACCACACATTTTCCTTCCAGTCAACTTTCTATGAATATATTTTGATACAGCACTCTGTGAACAGCCAGCTCTTTCAACAGTGACCTTCTGTTGCTTACCCTCCTTGAGGGTGTTGATGACTGTCTTCTGGACAACCGTCAAGTCAGTAGTCTTTCCCATAATTGTGGTTGCATGTTCTAAACTATCACAAGAGGTACCCACAAAATAAAGACTGTTGTTCTGAATTTTTGGACTGCAAATATCCAGTTTTTAAAAATTCAGCTTCAAGTTTTCAAGATGAAGAGGAAATTCGGAACATCAAATTCAATATTCTAAAATTCAATACACAGAAATTCGTACGGAAAGTAGGTCAGAGGTAATCCACAGGGAATCCACAGGAAAGAGCAGATGATCTCCTAAAAGTCAGTTGAAGCATTTTGACCAATTAGTAGTTTTCTGGCGTTCAGATCAGGTTGATCTACCTGATCATGAATTGCCCGGAGGTATCCTAAGTGATTCTTAAATATATATTATAATATTATATATATATATATATATATATATATATAGTACAGACCAAAAGTTTGGAAACATTACTATTTTTAATGTTTTTGAAAGAAGTTTCTTCTGCTCATCAAGCCTGCATTTATTTGATAAAAAATACAGAAAAAACAGTAATATTGTGAAATATTATTACAACTTAAAATAATAGTTTTCTATTTGAATATACTTAAAAAAATAATTTATTCCTGTGATGCAAAGCTGAATTTTCAGCATCATTACTCCAGCCTTCAGTGTCACATGTAACATCCAGTCTATCACATGATCATTTAGAAATCATTCTAATATTCTGATTCATTATGAGTGTTGGAAACAGTTCTGCTGTCTAATATATTTGATGAATAAAAGGTTAAAAAGAACTGCATTTATTCAAAATAAAATAAAAATTTTAATAATATATATTCTAATAATATATTTTCTTTACTATCACTTTTTATCAATTTAACACATCCTTGCTGAATAAAAGTATTGATTTTATTAAAAAAAAAAGAAAAAAAAATTACTGACCCCAAATTACTGACCAGTAGTGTATATTGTTATTACAAAATATTTATATTTTAAAAACAAAGCTTCTTTTTTTTTTTTTTTTTTTTTTTTTACTTTTTATTCATCAAAGTATCTTAAAAAAGTATCACATGTTCTGAAAATATTAAGCAGCAGAACTGTTTCCAACTTTGATAATGAATCATCATATTAGAATGATTTCTAAAGGATCATGTGATAATGATCCTAAAAATTCAGCTTTGCATCACAAAAATAAATGATAATTTAAAGTACAATAAATTTAAAAACAATTATTTTAAATTGTAATAATATATCACAATATTAATTTTTTTTCTTTATTTTTGATCAAATAAATACAGGCTTGATGAGCAGAAGAAACTTATTTCAAAAACATTAAAAATAGTAATGTTTCCAAACTTTTGGTCTGTACTGTATATATATATATATGTATATATATATATATATATATATATATATATATATATATATATAATCAATACTGTAATTTGTAATTTCACTGCAGATATTCTTTACAACTTAAAAGTACTTAAAAGTATGTAAACCTCCATTATGCAGTAACTTTAACAAATAAGCACAAGTCAACCTGCCATAGCAATCAAAACCACAGGGAGGCGCCAAAGGACTGCATACACGGATCCATGCAGAATAACTAATCACACCAAAATACAAATGTTTATAATAATTACGCATAGTCCAAGCTCTTTGCTTTGTTTCTTCAATCAGTCACATCCATATAGACATGGTTTTGTGCCGCATCCAGTGTAGGAAATATCACTGATTATAATCCATGGGCTCTGCTGTCTTTTTTGCTTTTGTGTCTTGTGTAGACACAGGGGCATTCTAATCACTTTCACAACAAATATACTTTAAAACAAACACAGAGACCTCTTAGACAAATGTTTCACATGCAGAGAACGCTAACCTAACATATAGGCCTAAATATAAACCATAAATGTTTAAGAATCACTTAGGATGCCTCTGGCTGGTGCACAATCAGGTAGATAAACCTGATCTGAATGCCAGAAAAATACTAATTGGCCAAAATCTGCTCTTCCCAGTGGATTGCCTCTGATATAATTTCTGTATGATTTGAATTTCTGCGTATTGAATTTTAGAAAATTGAATTTGATGTTCTGCATTTCCTCTTCATCTTGAATTTTTTTAGCTGCATTTTTAAAAACTTGTTATTTACAGTCAAAGAATTCAGAACAAAAATGTGCTGTTTGAAAATACACATCTATAAAACTCTGCTATTAAAAAATCAGGTGTGGAGAAATGACATCTGCAGTATGACGATTAAAAACGAACCTTTTGCGTAAAATAAAATAAAATAACCTGTATTTGTATTTATTATTTTATTTATTCATTAAAATTAAGCCATAATTACAAATAGCAGATATTAATCTTTCCTGAAAAACGTATAAAAATAAAATTTTATTTTCTAGGCATTACAGATTAATACATTTTTCTATATTATAACATTATGTTTTTTGTTATGTTTCATATTATGTTACCATAATATGTTTTAGACGTGAGAAATTAAAATCGGAAGTGACGTCTCGGAGATTGTTTGTCGGCCAAGTTTGTGAGTGGCGTCTTTATTGCCTTTTCAAATAAATAGCATTATTAGAACTCTTTTATACATCAGACTCTATTGATAACTTAATAAAGTCATGATTACGTTTCAAGTTTCAGTTCTGTTTTGCGCTCGAGCACTAACCTTTCAAAAGGAGAACTCGGAGTGCGGGGCGGAAGTGCGCTGTTTAGCTGAGCGCGGGTCTGTTTCCGTGTGGAAGTGTGATTGCGAGAGATTAATGACACAGACAGAGCGACATGAAAACAGGTCCTGCTGCTGCAAGGGTCTAAATGTGATTTTGCGCTACAGAAATCTGACTGACATTGAGCAGGTGAGTGAAAGTGTTTTACTCTGGGTGTCACCGAGCGCAATAATATAGCAGTAAACACAGAGTCGTGCGATGATGTTCGCTCATTCGTGAGTGATTTCATATCCAGTGGTAACCAAGACTAAACAGCTGTCAGCAACCTGTCAACGAGTTCACCACTGGTGATCACCAAAAACTGCAAATACGCACGAGCTCCAACCAATCATACATGAATATCCGCTAAATAAACAATGTCGACGAGATGTGACATTTTGGGGGTTATGCAGTATGCAGCTGTGCGCAATGTGAGCGTTTCCCAGTTGCAGCTGACATAGTGAGTTATATTTAAAATCTCAGTTAGATTTAGAACCGAAACGCCAATTTTTGGATATAATTTAAACCGCGAAGGTGATTAAATGTCATCCTTTAAACTGTTTCTCGACATCTTTAAATTCCTGGTCGCTCAGTTAAATGACATTGTTTTGTCGGAACGGAAAAATAAACCCCGAAGGGTTTAGCACTAATGAATCCGTTTACCCAGTGTGTTTTACTGTATTTGTGTTGGCTAAGAGAATGCCTGTGATGACTGTGTGCCAGCCCGGATCTTTACACCTGCTCGCTTCCTTGACTTCTTCTTTCTGTCTCCTTTATCTGAGTGTTCTGCTGAATCTCTTGGTATTACTTTGAAATTAATAAACGACAGATGTTTATTAGAAACATCTGTCGTTTTCATGTAGAAAAAAAGTATAATGTGTCAAAGAAATAGTTCATTTCTTTCCTCAATGAAAAACAAAAATGCAGCGTGACAGCTTCAGTCACCTTTCGCTTTCATTCAATGTAAAATAAAATAATGAAAAAGGAAAGCAAATGTCATTCTGTCAATCATCTCCTTTTGTGTTTAATTTGAGATCAAAAGGCATAAAGGTTTGGAACAATATGCTGGTGATTAAATGACAAAATCATATTTTTTGATATTTAAAATTTGGGAATGTAATTTTTCATAAATTTTCTCCAAAATTAGTCAAATGCAGTTGCAGTTCCTCATATTAGCTGTGACATCTTCCTAGCCTGACTTTAAATGACTTTTTAGTGTCTGTGTGTGTGTGTGTGTGTATATGAAAACTAATATTATTTTATTTTTAATTTTTTTTTTTTTCATTTATTTATTTCTGTAAATGTGATATCACCAAATTGTTCTTTTATTTTATGCTGTATTTCTGTATTGTGTATTGCTGGGTTTTCAAAAATAATGATGCAAAAGTTTGAATTCGATAGGACACTTAAGGTACATAGTAGGCTGATTTTAACCTATGTATATATATATAAGCATAACTTAGCATAAAGATAAGATTTACAGATTTTATTTTGTTTAATATGAATTTTTGGTTACAGAAATCCCTGTATTTACACAGTGCTGTGGTGCCATGCGGCTGTGGCTTCAGGATCTGTTTGTGTGGACGACTTTTCATCTGTTTGCTCACATTACACATCATTTACCTCCCTGTATTGCTGGGCTTTCTGTAACATTTTTAGGGGAAGGTATGACAAACATTCTAAGTAAATTTACATGCAACTTTCAGTTTTTGTTTAACATAGTTCAGATAAAATGGCTGTATAAGTTTGGTGTCTTTTTCTTTCCAAGGTCCTCTTGCTTAGTTGGAAGATGTCCAATGCGGAGCCAAGGATGCACAGGTGGAAATGGCCCGTCACGGTTACCTCTCTGTACCTGGGCTGTCTTTGTTTTCTCTGCTCAGTCTCTGGTAAGCAGGTCCTGTTGATTTTTTTTCCTGGAGGTTTGTGACCTCTGTATGAAATAACTCAAAATCAGTGACAGAAGAGTGAGAAGACAAAAGTGTGCGAACAGTTATAGAAAGATATTAAAACAACACAGCTAAAAATATTCTAGTCAGCATCATTAATCGACTAGTTGAATGTTGGACAAATAATAGTCTACTGTTGGGACCATTGTTAGCATGTTTGAGTATATAGGCTATTTGTGACTTGTAGCAGTCATGAGGGATGCTGTTGATTTGGAGGGAAGCATAATGGACACTCTGTTTCTTTTCACAAAAAGGGGGAAATTGCACAACAGGCCCACAGTCCCCCACCCCAGAGAAAACTGCAAGGGTGGGGCTGTGTCTTGCAGTTCAAGTTTCATTGGCTAGCCCATAATAAGCAACCCTCTGTTGTCATGGTTATAGTTTTTGTCTTTATAGACAAAACAGTGGTTACGTTTACATGCACACTTTTTGGTTCAATCAAACTGAATTCATTACGATTGATTGAATCTGATTGTAGTGTTTACATGGATGCTAAAAAATGTGATAGGGTTGATGTGCGGGTTTATATGTCACAAGGAAGGGGGTGGATGTCTAACTGGACTGACTTCCTGGATCTTGTCAGTGCAGTTAGTTGCGCTGTATGATAAACAGCCTTGTCTTGTGGTGGCATGGCCCGGCAGTTGAGCTTATGTGGGGAAATCTGTCCATTAAAAAGCCATTTCTATGCCATATGAATTGTATATAATTTCCAGTGTTTTGGCCAATATTAGATATTTTGTTAATTTTAGCATTATCTGTCTATATTGAATATATGTTTAGGTGTGTATGCTTAATTCCTGTTTTTAACTGTCATAATCTAATGTTCACTTAAAATTTAAAAAACTAATTATTATTATTAATAGTACATTATTATTAAATATTTAATGTTATTTTTTAAGACAGTTTTTTTTCCCATTTAATATTTACAATGAATATGCATATTTTATATTGTACATTATAATGTTGTGGTGACTAAATCACTTTAAAATGAGAGATTTGATTAGTTCATTTATTATTTGGACAAAATAGAATAGAGTTCAGACTAGAGAATAGAGAATAGACATTTATCAGTTAACAGACAATATACATACAATATATATATATATATATATATATATATATATATATATATATATTTTATATCTGTCAATTTAATATATTTATCATCCAATACTGGATATTTAATTATTCTTCATGCTTATTTGGTCTTTTTTTTTGTCAATTTTGATTATCTTTGCCATCATCTAATGCTCAGTTATATTTTTTTATAACACAAATTTATATATATATTTTATATAATTATTTTATTGAACTTAAAAATATTTTGCATGAATTATTTAATTTAATATTAAGTAATTAAAATGATTAAAAACTACTTAATGTAATAGCGAACCTCAAAATGAAAATGCATTATAATGTTGAAGTAACTAAAATCACCTGTGGCATTTTTAAACACATTTCTAGATTTAGAAATCTATCAGATTTCTATTTATTTATTTAGACAAAATAGTGTATTATATCAGCCATTTATCGGTTATTGGCCACAAACTAAAAAAAATAATTATTAGCATACAGTCCAAAACATTCATACTGTATTCCCATAGTTTTGTAATATTTAGTATTCTATTTTTTTTTCTCAGGTCTGTTTTGCCCTTGTTGACCATTGTTATTGCTATGTACTGTATGTCCTTCTCTCAGGGGTTTCGGGCAGCGTGTGCAGAGTAACGGGTGGTGTACTGGGTATCCACTGGAACAGTGTGATTGGTCTGGGCTGGCAGCCACTGGCAATGGACAGGGGAGGGCCACGGTGCTGGGAATCCTGCTGTTTGAGGCCCTCCTGTGGTGCTGTGTGGAGTCTCGGTGGAAGATGTGTATTACTGGCCTGCGCTAAAAAAAAGGGCTGCACCATTACATCACTTCCTCAGCCAGATAGAAAATCACTGGGACTTCTGCAGCAGCTGAACAAGAGCATGCGCAGGAATCCTCGAAATGCTGAGGATATCAGAGTAATCAGGGTAACGGAGTATATAAACTGTATTATATGATCTCAGAGGACTTCAGCAGTGGGTCTGCATACAGCTGTTCTAATAAATGTTACAATTTTAGAATTAAAATTAGAATGCTTTATTGTCATTGTACACAAGATACAATGAAATTGCAGAGCTTCTGCACAAGGTGCATAACACACAATAGACGAAAGAAACAATAAAAAAAAAGAAAAGTGAAGATATTGCACTGAAAGGAAAGATATGTATATTTGTTATGACCCTTATTCTAATGTTGATGAATTCAGATGATCGGAGTTAGTAAATGAGACTCACTATCCTAAAGTATAAAATGTCCACTTTAACTGTTGATTTGCAGCATATGTAAACTGTCTGATATTGAATAGTTAACTGTGCATGCTCATTTCCCATACTTTTACATTTGGACAGATTGCCACTGACATAATGCTTGTTTAAAGTTATCTTTTTAAATTTTTTAGTTTTTTATTATTATTATTTTTATTTAATTATAAATCTAATTTGACTAAATATTTAATAAAAAAATAAGTAACACTGTTAAATATAATAGCAAATATATGGATTTTTTTATGTATTAATGAACATTCAATTCAATTCAGTTGTACATTATATTATTGTGGTGACTTGTTTTAGGGATTTTCTTATTCCAACAGAATAGTATAGAATTTTAATGCCACTGTCATAAAAAGCATAATATTTTGCACAATAACTTGATTTGCAGATATATATATTAAATTAAATTACATTAAATTAATGCATTTAGCAGACGCTTTTATCCAAAGCGACTTACAGTGCATTCATGCTATCAATTTTTACATATCATATCATGTGTTCCCGGGGAATCGAACCCCCAACCATGCGGTTGATAACACAGTGCTCTACCAATTGAGCTGGATATTTAATTGTGCATTCTTATTTCCCATATTTTTAGATTACCTTTGCTGTTATCTACTTCAAAAAAATTATCACTTAATAGTTTTTAATTATTTTTATGATTCATACTAATCTTGCAATTGATTCTAGTGAAAGTAAATGATGTAATAACTAATTAATATGCATTTTTATACTGTACATTATAATGTTGTGGTGACTTGTGGCATAAAAAAAAGTGGTATGGAATTTTAATATCACTGCCGTAAAGCATAATTTTGCACTCTTATCTTTTAATTTGTACTATATTACTGTGAACTAACTGATATTTTCACTCTCACAGGAAATAGATCAGGGCCTGTCTGTGAAACCCACAGCACCAGCTCTTCCACATACAGGCAGTGAGACCACCGTCCAGTCCACCAGTGGCAGTGGAGAACAAGTAGCTCTCTCAGCATCCGAGCATAATTCAACACTGGATTCAGACACTGTGGATCATTCAGCATTGAACAACAGTAATCAGTCACCGCAGTCCACGTCTGACACCCGTTCAGTGGCTCCACCAACTACATCAGCTGGTACAACATTCTCTCTATAATTGTGTTATTGATCTGCATGCATTTACAATCTGTCTTGTCAATTTTACAAAGTAAATGAAAAAGAAAAACAAAATCATTTACAAAGCAGACTTATGTGTAATGCATTTAAACCTTGTGTAATGTCATTTGTTTTAAATAACAGTGCGAGAGCTGTTCGTGTCTGCTGGTAAAAATGTGGAGGTCACTTTACCGCGCAATGAGGTGGAGCTGAATGCTTTCGTAGTGCCAGCACCCCCTTCAGGTACTGCTCAGCATACGCCATTGCAGTTAGTTCCTCCTCCTTCATCTTTGTAACAATTTCTCTGGTAATTCCTTTAGGGGCTAACTATGACTTTAATTGGCATTTGAGGACGCATCCAAAAGATTACAGTGGAGAAATGGAAGATAAACACAGCAAGACACTTAAGCTCAGTAAAGTACATAAAAAAATTATTTTATTCTTTTATTGTCTAAAAGGCTTGACTTTTTAATATTCTAGACTTTCCTAATATTCTGAACAATGTTTCCCTTAGCTGACAGTGGGTCTCTATGAGTTTGAAGTGGTAGTGGACGGTGACGGTGCTCATGGGGAGGGATACGTCAACGTTACTGTCAATCCAGGTAACTTTAGTATTTGATGTACCTGCTAATTGTACCGGATTCAGTTTTCAGAGTTGTGCTCTGTTTGGGCAGCCTGTATAAATGTCACATAAAATATGTATAAGTCCTGTGTTTCTTGCTTTCTATAGAGCCACGGGTTAATAAGCCACCTGTTGCAGTGGTTTCTCCAAAGTACCAGGAAATCTCTCTGCCTACAAGCTCCACTGTGATTGACGGCAGTCGTGCGTATCAGATTATTAATGTTGTTTTATCCTTACAATAGCATGTTATACTTCATTGTATTATTTAGTTTTTTTAAATGTACACTACCTTTCAAAGTTTACTATATATATATATATATATATATAGTACAGACCAAAAGTTTGGACACACCTTCTCATTCAAAGAGTTTTCTTTATTTTCATGACTATGAAAATTGTAGATTCACACTGAAAACTATGAATTAACACATGTGGAATTATATACATAACAAAAAAGTGTGAAACAACTGAAAATATGTCATATTCTAGGTTCTTCAAAGTAGCCACCTTTTGCTTTGATTACTGCTTTGCACACTCTTGGCATTCTCTTGATGAGCTTCAAGAGGTAGTCACCTGAAATGGTCTTCCAACAGTCTTGAAGGAGTTCCCCGAGAGATGCTTAGCACTTGTTGACCCTTTTGCCTTCTGTCTGTGGTCCAGCTCACCCCTAAACCATCTCGATTGGGTTCAGGTCCGGTGACTGTGAAAGTGAAAGTGACATGACATTCAGCCAAGTATGGTGACCCATACTCAGAATTTGTGCTCTGCATTTAACCCATCCGATGTGCACACACACAGAGCAGTGAACACACACACACACTGTGAGCACACACCCAGAGCAGTGGGCAGCCATTTATGCTGCGGCGCCCGGGGAGCAGTTGGGGGTTCGATGCCTTGCTCAAGGGCACCTAAGTCATGGTATTGAAGGTGGTGAGAGAACTGTACATGCACTCCCCCACCCACAATTCCTGCCAGCCTGGGACTCGAACTCACAACCTTTCGATTGGGAGTCCGAGTCTCTAACCATTAGGCCACGACTTCCTGTGGAGGCCAGGTCATCTGGCGCAGCACCCCATCACTCTCCTTCTTGGTCAAATAGCCCTTACACAGCCTGGAGGTGTGTTTGGGGTCATTGTTCTGTTGAAAAATAAATGATGGTCCAACTAAACGCAAACCGGATGGAATATCATGCCGCTGCAAGATGCTGTGGTAGCAATGCTGGTCCAGTTTGCCTTCAATTTTGAATAAATCCCCAACAGTGTCACCAGCAAAGCACCCCCACACCATCACACCTCCTCCTCCATGCTTCACGGTGGGAACCAGGCATGTAGAGTCCATCCGTTCACCTTTTCTGCGTCGCACAAAGACAGGTCTCCTCTTAACAGTTGTTCTAGAGAGGTGTGTGCTGCTAGAACTCCGTGTGCCATTGACCTGGTCTCTAATCTGAGCTGCTGTTAACCTGCGATTTCTGAGGCTGGTGACTCGGATGAACTTATCCTCCGCAGCAGAGGTGACTCTTGGTCTTCCTTTCCTGGGGCGGTCCGCATGTGAGCCAGTTTCTTTGTAGCGCTTGATGGTTTTTGTGACTGCACTTGGGGACACTTTCAAAGTTTTCCCAATTTTTCGGACTGACTGACCTTCATTTCTTAAAGTAATGATGGCCACTCGTTTTCCTGTACTTAGCTGTTTTTTTCTTGCCATAATACAAATTCTAACAGTCTATTCAGTAGGACTATCAGCTGTGTATCCACCTGACTTCTGCACAACACAACTGATGGTCCCATCAGGCAAGAAATCACACTTATTAAACCTGACAGGGCACACCTGTGAAGGGAAAACCATTTCAGGTGACTACCTCTTGAAGCTCATCAAGAGAATGCCAAGAGTGTGCAAAACAGTAATCAAAGCAAAAGGTGGCTACTTTGAAGAACCTAGAATATGACATCAGTTGTTTCACACTTTTTTGTTATGTATATAATTCCATATATAATTCCACGTGTTAATTCATAGTTTTGATGCCTTCAGCGTGAATCTACAATTTTCATAGACATGAAAATAAAGAAAACTCTTTGAATGAGAAGGTGTGTCCAAACTTTTGGTCTGTACTGTATATATATATATATATATATATATATATATATATATATATATATATATATATTAGTAGAAAACAGTTCTGCAAATTAATGCAAATTAGAGCTAAGGTTTAACCTAGAGCTGCACTATCAGTAAAAAAGAAAGAATATTGAGGAGAGGTTTATTAGTTTTGAAACATGCAGTGACCGGTTTAATGTTTATAATGAGATTGTGAAAATAACACATAAATTTAGTTTATTAATATACGTTTTATCAAGCAGAATATCAGAAAAATTGCAGTTACAATATCACTGGAAATAAATGCTAAACCGAGTAGCCCTAGTTTGAACACATTGCTAAATTTAACTCTTTAAAATTCTCTGTGATGGCAAATATATCTAATCTAATCTGTCTGTGGTCATAAATGTCTTGTGTTTCTCAGAGAGTACCGATGATGATAAAGTGGTATCGTGGCATTGGGAGGAGGTGAAGGGGCCGCTCAGAGAGGAAAAAGCCTCGGGTGATACTGCTATTCTCACTCTCTCCAGCCTGGTTCCTGGTAACTACACCTTCAGGTATGTTTTATCCAGCTTTTCATGCACATTATGGCCTGTTCGAAATCTTTTCTTGTGGCCTCCCTGGAAACATTTTGAGCTCAAAGCTCAGGAAGTAATCGAAGAGCCACTGTAAAACCTGGCAAACCAGTCTGTCCTTGGGCAAACTATTTAAAAAAAAAAAACGCTCAAATATAAATAACACTTGACTCACAAGTTTGTTTTGGAAAAGTGTTATGCTATATCTATTTTTCCTCCAACAGTCTTACAGTGACTGACTCGGATGGAGCTCAGAATTCAACCCAAGCCATGTTGTTAGTCAACAAGGCCACGGACTACAGGCCTACAGCAAATGCAGGACCCAACCAAGTGATCACCCTACCACGCAACTATATTACACTGTATGGCAACCAAAGTACTGATGACCACGAGAATCTGTCCTACGAATGGTCACTCAGTCCTGAAAGCAAGGGCAAGGTGGTGGAGATGCAGGTACTTGAGAAACACAATGCTATTTCGAATGCCATTTATGTTTATTATGTTTGCCAACCAGTGGATTGGTGAGCACACCTTTGTTTTGTTCTCCATAGGGTGTGAGAACACCCATTCTGCAGCTGTCTGCTATGCAGGAGGGTGACTACACCTTTCAGCTAACCGTCACTGACTCATCTGGCCAGCAAGACACGGCTCAGGTCACTGTCATTGTCCAGCCAGGTATCTTTTTAAATACAGAGCACTGATTCACATCTGTTTTTGAGGCTGCTATTTGTGCTTGAGCACACTATATGTGAAATCCCTCCAGAAAATAACAAGCCACCTGTTGCGGATGCTGGTCCAGACAAAGAGCTGACGCTGCCTGTTGATCGTACCACGCTGGACGGCAGCAAGAGCAGCGATGACCAAAAAATTGCCACGTACCACTGGACACAGACCAAGTCAGTTACACATACACTCTCCCTCCATGTAATGTTCTTGTGTATGTTTCTTATTGTATCCATTGGCGTTCCTATTATTTTTCTTTTTCTTCCGCTCTTGAGTCTGTGGCAGCCCATGCTGGCAAAAAGTTAGCAAAAGCTTTTTGATCACCCATCCATTCTTAAAAACCGCATAAACAGTTTCAACGAAAAGCTCACCAAATCAGAATTGAGGTTATATCTCTCCAATGCTTTGTCATATTCATGCCAAACTTGGTATGTTTTATGAAACCCATGAACTGAGGCTACTTGCAGTTTCTGCGCAGCACCACCTAGTGGTAGGGAGATATAGAAAATCACAAAACTTGTGATTTGGTGCTGCATGCCGAGTCGAACATGCCGAATTTTCCTTTGTGGGTGTCAGCTGCTTTTTTTTGTCATAAAAATTTTTTGTCATAAAATGCTATATTTTAAGAATGCATTGGTGTATCATTACAAAACTTTGTATTTGTCTTTGGCCCTATGTCCTGATGGTACTCAAAAAGTTTTGTATCAAAAGTTAAAATGACATTTCCAAAAATACTAATTACTCTTGAGTTTTCTGCTACAACCCATGTTTACTGACCAGCCAATAAAAATGTGACATAGTTGCACAGGCATCATCATCGTACAGTCTACATTCATTTCATACCCAAGTTTATTAGATCCATGTTGCACAATGTGACATGCAGTGATCTTATAGGATTGCTAAAATCGTGCAGTGTGTAGAAGGCGTAATGTAATTACTTCAACTGTACACTCCTGGTTTTATTTTTTGATGGTGTTACAGGGGCCCAGAAGGGGTGAAAATTGATAATGCAGACACTGCAGTTGCTGTGGTGATCGGTCTGCAGGAGGGCGAGTACATTTTCACATTGACAGTGACAGATGAAAGAATGCTGGAGAATTCTGATACAGTCTCTGTCATTGTCAGAGAAGGTGTGTGTCCTTAGTTAAATCCAGGAAGGTTTTATGTGGGTGTTAGTAGGCTTTGTTAGAAGACTTGTTCATGCAGTTTATGTGCTTAAGTCCACCATAAACCTGTTCTGTGGTTGTCTGTCTGTAATAATAGAAATAGTTTTCTTTTTTTAAATCAGAGGATGATCAGCCACCAGTTGCCAAAGTGGTGTCCAGTCCTCTGATCACTCTTCCCATCCGTACAGCATTTCTGGATGGTTCACGATCATTGGATGATAAGGGCAGCATCAGCTACCTCTGGACCCGGGAAGACAGCAGCCCAGCTGCAGGGGTCAGTACTGTTCAGTTAGGGATGGGATGGTATGAAAATTTAATATCACGATTATAGTGACTAAAATTATCACGATTATCAATATTATCACGGTTTTGTTGAAACGAGATGAAAGTGTTCAAAAATAGTTGATGCTCACACTGAAAACATTTCAGCAAGTTTTATATTTAATAATCAACAAACAACTAATAAAACAAGCAACTCTATGCACTTAATTTAAAGAAAGATTAAATTCTGTGGCATTTCCTACCTTACAATGAAAAGTGTAGAAGCATAGAAAAGCATAGAAAAGTCACTGACTTTCGCCATTCCTTCTCGAAAAAAAAACAAAAAAAACATTGTGCGCTGCGCTTGCGTCAGACTGTTGCTGGCTGGACATGATTTAATAGTGAGTTATTAAAACCGCGATAATCAAACACGGTTTTAATGATAATTCATTTTTAAACGATATTACTAACCTTCAGCACATTTTATCACGGTTATCAATAAAACCGGTTATCGTCCCATCCCTATGTTCAGTATAGTACATTCACATGACATTCATGAATATTCAAGCAGTCCCACTGTTTGTTCACTACTGTGTGGTAGTGTCAAAACAAGAGAGACCAGTTCATTTGGTGTAGTTTGTTCCTTAAAGGTATGGTCACTTCACCTGAATGAGGAGTCATATATAAGGACCACAGTGACTTTGGGACCTCTGTTTTTTTTCTCCTCCAGGATGTCCTGAATAACTCTGACCATCAGGCAGTGCTTTTTCTTGGTAATCTGGTGGAAGGGAAGTACACTTTCACTCTGACTGTAACTGACAGTAAGGGAAAGACCAGTACCGATAGAGGCACTGTAGAGGTTCGACCAGGTCAGTATGCTTTGCTTGTAAAAGATAATTACATAAAATGAATATTTTTTATAACATTGCATTAACATTTTTCAAATTTGTGAAATGTAAAGTACTGGTACTTTTACAGTGTTGCTTTAAAACCTCATCATAAAGCTCATAAATAATAATATATATACATTTTTTATTAATTTAAGCAACCACTGTTTACTTTAATGATTAATACTTGAAGGCTATATGTCGTTGTTTTAATGTAATAATTATTATTAAAATAAAAGAGTATGATCAGTAATGTTCAAATCTGTTTTGGCTGTCGTAGTGAATTGTGGTAATTCACAGGCATCGCTATCTCTTACTGAAATTCTGATACTTTGACTAGTTTCTCCTAAGCTAAATGAGGCAATAATAAATAAAATGAATATTAAATGATATTACTTTCTTACTGTTCCTCAGATGTTTACGAGCGGGACTTGGTGGAGCTGATCCTGGAAGTTGCTGTGGCTCAGGTGTCCCGCAGACAGAAGGATATGCTCATCAGACAGGTTGGCGTCCTTCTGGGTGTCCTGGACAGTGACATCACAGTGCGAGAGATTAGCGCCTTCAATGAGCACAGGTCAGTCCAGCTTAACACACGTTTAGGCTTCACAGACAGTGCTAAACTTAATGCCCACCTCTGATCTGATTAAATTGCTTCACGGCACTGAAAAGAAAATACTGAAGAATTTCTCATTTTACAATACTCATGCATAGGTTCATATAAATAAATGGAACATTAGGTTTGAAATAAATGTTTATAATCATGTTTCAGTGATAAACATATATGGGATGATACAACTTACTTTTACAGCACTCGCTTGGTATTTCTGGTGTCTGGAGGACCTGGACGACCTCCATTGGCCGGCCATAGTGTTGCTATGGAACTACGCAACAAATTTCGCAAGCAAAAAAATGAATTCCTTATCTTTAAGGCCCGACGAGTGGACACCGTTAGTGAGTATTCATTAAATGGTTCATTAACTCATGTTTGTAATGTAGCAGTGCCCAGCGCGGTTTTTTTTATTGCCGATCTGATCTTTCCCCAGTCTGCCAGCTGAACTGCTCCAGTCACGGGGAATGTGATTCCTTCACCAGACGCTGTGTGTGCCACCCGTTCTGGATGGAGAATTTATTCAATACTTATTTTTGGGATGACGAGAGCAATTGTGGTGAGGATACAATAAGTAAAACATTGTGGAGGGAAGCTGTTGGTTCACATGAGGTTTGAAGGTCTGTTTATGTTGTTGTTATGGTGTTTCTTTTAGAATGGAGTGTATTATATGTGACGATAGCCTCGTTCATGATCGTGGTTGCTGTCGCCACTGTAATATGGGGTATCGTGTGCTGCTGTCGAAGGTAAGAGTTTGGCGGTTATTTATCATTTTTTTAATTCAAGGTTTATTGTTTATTAAAACTCTGCATGATGTCTTGAGCAGACGGAAAAGCAAAGTAAGACGAAAGAGCCGCTATAAAATGCTGGAGGGGGATGATCAGGAGTCTCTGGAATTACAGTTACCAAGACCAGGTCGCTTAAAGACAGTTCCTGCTTCCACATCTTCTGCACTCATGCACTCTGATTCTGATCTGGAAAGTGATGATGGTCAGGCAGGAATCCCCTGGTCTGATCGAGAGCGTGGAAAACTCCTTCCACCCCAAAACGGATCTCTGCATAATGGCCAAGGTCCTCATAAACCTAAAAAACTAAGAGAGGAGCTGCTTTAGCACACAAACCAAACCTGTTGTATCGCACCAACGCACTGTTCACCCCTCATCCACGACACCCATCATCACTTTAATTCAGGAGGGACTTGCAGGACGTCACGAATGATGACCTCTGCACCTGCTTCCCTGGGCTGAACCACAGCTCAGTCTGAGCCAAAATGAAAATGCATTTAAACCTGAATGGTGAAAAAAGACAAAGCTGTAGAGCCATGCACCTCAAAAAGACAAAAAGAATGTACCTGCTTTACTGTAGAGAAAGACAAGTGATATATGTTCCTGCTGAACCTGGAAAGGGTTGGGCATTTAAAAGTAGCTCTCTGATAAACTTTTCCCCACCAGAATGTCACATCACACCGCGGATAACTGAGCCTGCCTCACTGTCCCCTTTCTACAAAGCTTCCTGATATGACAGGCAGCTTGTCACATCCAAACACTGCCTGGCATGTCTATAAATTTTTATATTTTTACTTGTGGTAATAATGCAGAAAGTGAGTCCTACAGCACCCACTAATGCCATGTGGTATGACTGCATGAGAAGGCAAGATTTCGCTTCCCTCGTTCATTTTTATGGTTTGCATGTATCAAATTGAGATGTGCGTGTGCTACCCTACGGTTTTTTGTGGCTGAATGTCAAAAGTGTTTTTGCCCCTTTTCCACTTTAAACACCAGCAAAAGTGGCATCTGCAGCATAAATAGCCATGCTTGTCAGAGGTTTACGGAGGGGTATCAAACACTGGAAAATGCATTGGATATTGCAATGAATATGACAGGATGGGGTCTGGCTGGCTTACTCAAACTGGAATTGGCACTAGTTAATAAGTCATGTTTTTGTTACACTTGGTTTGGTTTGCGTTAGTATTGCATTTTAATCTCTTTACATTTTTTGTTTTTTTTGGTTCATCAGAAATCAGAACTTAGTTTTAAAGTAATTTCAGCTCAGCCATTTGAGACAAGACGCTTCAGTTACAGTGTACCCTGATGGTTTGTTATGAAAGAGCTGAATGTCATCTAGACAATGTGTGTGCGAATCCCCCCCCCCCCCACATGTCTGAGTCTTTCACATTTTGAATGCATGAGGAGGAAAATGAAGGGATTTTTTTTTTTAAACCATGCTTTTTTTTCATGCTGTTTTTAATGAAGAATTCCCTGGTTCATGTGATTTGTTCTAACAGCTGAAGTAAATAAAAACATATATTTAAAGCTGTCTTGTGTTTTGTTATATATGATTTCTGTTCTGAATTTTAGGACTTACACCAAAGCCTCTTATGATTGAACACAATTTTTGCAAACCTTACCTTAAAGGGCAGTGTTTAGGAAAGCAAGAACCAAACCTCATGTTTACTTCTTAAAATGGAGCTTTAACTCATCTGAGACCAAATTAGATTCCATCTGCCTATGTTTTTAATTTTAATTACTGTGATCTAAGTGGATGAGCACGCAATTTGTCATCTGCAGAAAAAAAGGAACCAAGTGCAGTTATTTTCTGACAGTATTTTCATTTTGAGGTAACCTTTTTCTTTCAATGTTAACAGTGTAACACAATGAGGAAAATAAGTTACACTTTATATTAAACTGTCCTTTTAAAAGCGTAATGTACAATGTTTGTAATTTAGCATTTTTGTACAATAGGAAGTACATGCAACATGCATAACAAGAGCACCAATTTAACATTTTGGAAATTAGTCTGAAATGCCCTATCTTAAAGCACACTGACCAACTATTGAAAACTGTCCATTTATTACTAGCCAGTGAAAGAAGGCACTTGTGATTCCATGCACTGTTCGAGCAGATCAAAACTGTGGCATTCACACTTCCTGCTCGACCAGCAAGCATCTGTACTGAATCCCAGATTTCTTCCCCTCCGGCTCTAAAAATATTGTTGGCCATGACTTCAAAAATGCCAGTGAACAATAAGTAAAACTAAAAAAAACACGCACTTTCACTATTATTACATAATTATGTCACATTTTTTAAGTGGTAGAATGGGGAATTTGTTCTATGAATATTAGGCTACATCTAATCACCTAGACAGACTCAACTCATAATAATACTAATAATAATAAACAAACACATCTTCGTGCTCGGTCTCGAGTCTTCCTGTTCCTGCTTCACTCTCTATCATCACTTCATCACACACTCGTTCTCTCTCTCCTTTGTCCTTATAAGGAAGTGGAGCAGCTGGTGGAGTTTGGGCGGAAACGGCGCGCGGTGACAGCTGGGAGCTTCAGCACGCTCATACAGGAAGACGTCGCAGACGGGGAGCCCGCAATACACCCATTCAACATCAAAGACTAAAGCCAGGACCACTGTAACATTTCTCAGACGGTGACGGTAAGAAGAAAAGTCCGAATGCATTGTTAGATATCTGTGTTAAGCGAAATCTTTTCTAGACACAAATCATGACAACTGAAACAGATTTTGCTCGCGCATAATATTGCCATAAGCGATGAATCCTCGCAGTTGCATTAGGCCTTATGAATAAAACGTGTTTTGTCACACAACTGCATGTTTGCAGAATTCATAACAGCAGTATAATGCGTCGGTGGGAAAGTTCCTGGTCTTGCAGAGCTCAGCGCCCAGTGATGGGAAGTCTGATTCGATTATGCGAATCGGTTCTTTCGAGCAGTTCGTTTCAAAGAACCGATTCGAAAATTCTGTGTTTCTTTTGCGTCATTCTCAAGCCATTGCATGTTTTTATAAAATGCATTTAATGACAATAGCTCTGTTTCGCTTGCGTGTTTGTAACACTCTCGTGCAATCAAGTCTAAAACTATTTCCAGTACGTTTATTTATAGATATTTTTTTTCAAAGTCTTGTGAATCATTTCAAGTGATTCACTAAAAAGATCCGACTCAAAAGAATACAAAAAATTTGCTACAGCGCAAATGAAGGAAGTGGGGCGTGCGTCAAGTACAGGAACTCTGAACGATCGCCACATTGTTTCCGTCTTCACATTATTTTCTATAAACAGTCGCTCTTTATTGTCTGACTGAACGCGCGACAATGTTGTCCCTGCTGACCCGATTATTCAGTCAAATCACATCACATCAAATCTCTTGGCTTGCTTCTTGCCTCGTATCCTATTGTAATCTCATTAATGGCTTGATTGCTTGTCAAGAAAGCCATTGGACTTTTGGTAGTGTCGTGAATGAATATGGCACATCTCACCCCGCGCTATGCCAAGAATGGATGTGATATGGACTAGTTTTACTAGTCCTGAAGCATTAATTACCTGTTTTCATGTCCAGAAGCACAGCTTGCACCCGTATGCTTGGCGTTTCAGTGATGCATCTGAATCTACTGTAGTTTTCTTAACTTGTTTTGGTGTGCTTCTATTCAGGGTGTTCCCTGCATGAATGTAGAGCAGGTGTTAATGCAGTGCCTCTAAACTGAAGCACAGAAGCTTCATCTGGGTTTGAAATGAACATCCACTAACACGCTCACAAGAAAGTTTAAGTTTTTCATAAATTATGTCCTCCAACATTAGAGGGTCGCACACAGTACAACAAGGGCCATGTCTTTAAAATGCATATTTAAAATTACAATGAGGATTTTGTTTTTATTTCTATTTTAGTTCATCTTTATGGTATTCACAAACAAAGAGTGACTCACTCCACCATTGACTGATTCAGAATCAGCTTTAAAAAAGAATTTGCTTAAATCTTAGCAGGGATTTTGATAATCTGGCTTCTATAATAGTTTTGACTAAAGCTAACATTTAGTAGCCAAATTGGCTGGTGGGCAAATGTTCATTTTAAACCCAAATGATGAGCAGTTCAGATCATCGCACTGATTTTCCTGCGTCTATAGGTGGCTGGTTTTTCAATAGTTGTTGCCTCCCTGAAATTGTTTACCTGAGGCAAGGCGATTTGACTACTCTAATTTGAATGTGTATATTTTCTTATAATGTGAAAAAAGGGGAGAAGAGAAATTTGAATGTAGTTTGACTCCAGTCTGCTTTTCTTTTATTTGGCAAAAACTAAAGTTTCATTTGCTCCTGTGTTTTTGTTTCCTCAAAGGTGAACGTACGTCTGTGATTTTATTCCTGTGTGAACAAATGTTTTGTTCATTCCAGTTGCCTGAACATTTGAAAACAACAGCCACAGCTGCTTGTGGTCACAGATGAACCCTTTATTGTTTTTAGTATTGTTAACTAGCTTACTCAATCTTTCACATATTCTCAAAACTAGTGCAATTTAATGTATCCGACATGAACTTCACTGGTAATAGTTTTCTGCTGTTGTTATAATACAGTCTTGGGAAATGTGTGATTCTTGAAGGAGTTAAAAATAAGTGGGATTTTTCCCTTGTGCAAGCTCTCATTATTAAAGGCAGGTGATTACGTGCTCGTATGGATTCCCTTTACATTTCCCAGAAGAGCTATTCAGGTGAAAGAAGGAGTGAGTCAGTGAGCCAGATTCACGTATCAGGTTTCAGTTTTGTAATGCTACCTGTTTAGTGTGCTTGCATGTGAAGGGGCAATAAAGACAGACTTGCCCTTTGAAAGTTGCCCAGAGAAGGCCAACAAGGTCTACTTCCTCTTTTTTGTTGTATTTTTAGAGGTTTGGCACATTTTCTTTTCTCTCAATTGCAGATTTCTTTCTTCCTGTAGCATTTTTGTGGGACAACATGTTGTGTCACGTCCTGCATTCTCTTCAGGCTCTGCACATTGCGCATATGTTTTCTATCTGTTGACTTTTTATGCACACTTCCACTGTTGATTTTATTGTTAATTTTACTGTGAACAATGAGTTGTAGAAGAAGTCAGAATAAAAATTATAGTCGTTGGCATAAAAATAAAATTCACCCTGTCTATTTTCTCTCTGATGACATATGCTAGACTTGTCATTTCATTAAAACCTTACTAACAATTGACCACAAGCTCACAATCACATCTGATTACAGTGATTTCTGTACAACCTTGTTGTTTCAGTAATCTTTGAGCTGTCTCTCTTTCTCACCAATCAGGCATGGCAGAGCTGGCAGGTCTAGTGCAACGTTTGGAGGTGGCTGTGGGCCGTCTGGAGGCCATGTCCTGTTCTGGGGGTGGAGGCGGCCCTGCTGCATCTGGAGGTATTAAGAAAAATGCAAACCAGATATATCTGGCAATAATTAGCAGTGCCTAGTGCAAAAGGGGAGTTTGCGAGTTAGCAATTTGAAGATTTAAGCTTTGCCGTGTAAATTTGTCTCCCCTCAAATTATGCAGTTTGTTGAAGATGCATGAACTATTACTTGAGTAATATTACTGTTCTCTTACTAACCATTTGAACATTGACATGGACTAAAAAGCCCATAGACTCTATATAAAACATTATCATAATTATGAGTGGGATTTCTTTTGGCTTAGTCCTGTAAATTACTGTCTTTTTAGAGCTCTGAAGTAAGTGCATGGTGAAACTTGCTTGCGGATGGAATCTGGAATAGTTGTATTGTGTCTGTTTAGGATATGGTGTAATTCTGTTCTTGTTTCTCTTCTCTTCAGCGGTTTCGGTGTATGTTGAAGCCTATGACAACTTGATCTCTGGCCCTGTGGCTCAGTACACTGCCCTCAGTCAGAAGATAGGGGGTGACGTCCAGAAGCATGTGCGTACCGCAGCGCTGTCATTATAGTTCCTGAACACTGGCACACATTGATAAAGACTCCACTCCATGTGTCTTATCCTTTTGTTTTGTGTCATAGGCTGAGTTGATGAAGCAGGCCTTTTCCTGTCAAAGACAGCTTCTGGTCATTGCCTCCAACTCTCAGAAACCTTCTGATGTAAGTGTCCCTGCACTTTTTTTTCCCCAGAGTCTTTTATGCTCAAGGCTACATTATGTGTAACAAAAAGACATTAAAAACACTAATATTGTAAAAAATTATTACAAATTAAAATTAGTTTTCTATTTTGATATATTTTTAATAAGTGATGGCAAAACTGAATCTTTTAGCAGTCATTACTCCAGTCTTCAGTGTCACATGACCCTTCTGAAATTCTTCTAATATGCTGATTTGTTACTCAAAACAATATTTCTAATCAATGTTGAAAACCGTTGTTCTGCTTAATATTTTAGTGTAGACTGTGATACATTTTTCCAGATTTGAATAGAAAGTTCAGTTAAAGTCTTTATTATAAAAGTAAATAAGTAAAAATAAATAGTATTAAAGTAAATCTCTTTACTGTCACTGATCAAATTAATGCATCATTGCGTAATGAGTATTAATTTCTAACAAAAAAGGTAGTATTTTGAAAGGTAGTGTATCTTTAATCCCATCTGTCTGTTCCTCTCTCATTTCCTCTCTTTCTGTGTTCTGTAGTCTGTCTTGACCTTTCTGTTGGCCCCCGTGTCTAAAGTGATCCAGGAGGTGCAGGCGTTCCGTGAGAAGAACCGCTCCTCGCCTCTCTTCAACCACCTCTCTGCTGTCAGCGAGAGTGTTCCCGCCCTCGGCTGGGTTGCCATGGTAAGGTGGAGGGTGGAGCCTGGGATCGTCAGCACTGAGGCCCCATCCACACAGAGATGTGTTTTGCTGTATACGCATAAATGTTGTATCGTTTAGGCGTTTTGTCCACACGGATCTGCGTTTTGGGAGAGTGAAACCAATATATATTTTTTAAAACTAGTTCCCAGAGTGGATAAATCTGGAAATGCCACCCTTGCGTTTTCTTGTGGACCGCGAATCCGTATATTTTCTGAAACTATGACGTCATCAGCCCACGTCTCACCCCAGTCAGACACCGCTACTTCACGTAACAGCAACAAAAACATGAACAAACACTGTACAATTGTCTTTTTATCAACTAACATTAACACCGATTAATGTATTGTTCCATGTTCGTTTGTATACCGTGCGCAAGGTTTATGCACCTAGTCAAAGTCTTCTCCGTTTTTATTGTATCTCTGTGGCAGAATTACAGCGCCACATACAGGTCTGGCATATATACTACATTGTTTTTATACTACATTGGTTTCGTGTGGATGCAGATATTTCTTGAGACAGGGAAAGACTGGATGGGTAAAGATCTGGCTTTGTGTGGACATAGCCTGAGTGTTGCAGTTTTTGTAGTTGTGTGTTGTTTCTGTCTGATATTAAATCAATTATGGGACTTTGTGTTAGGGAAGTGTACTCTAACCAATCAGTTTCCTTATTCTCAAGTGTTAGAATTTCCCTACATTTGAAAATACCTCTGTTAAACTGACACCATTTTCAGATGTGTTTTTTAAGGGATGCTGCTTACGTGGGATTGAAGTCTAAAACCAAATTACAAAGAAATTTTATAATGTACAATAAGGAATATTTATGATTGTGCTCTATTTCTAGATTAAATGAAAGCAATTTTTTTTTTATGAATTAATAAAATGAAATTAAAATGAATTAATAAAAATATATAGTTTACAAATTTTTTCATGGAAATTAATATAATTTGTAATGGAAAAAATTGTTATATAAATATAATTATTTATAAACTAGAAGATAGTAGCACAAGTAATCTCAGACTGATTGGATGTACCTTGATTTTAAAGCACCAGGTCTTATAATCAAAGCAACATTTTAACTTTTTTTTTTTTTTTTTTTTCACAGTTAGCCAACAACGTTGGTGCATAAATGTTCCTAAATCCTTCTCATCAGACTTTTGAACCCCACGGCATATGCACAAGAAACAAAAGTCATAATCCGTGTGTATTTGGAATGTTCATTAATTTCTTTCAATAAACAATCTTTTTCTTTCTAAATGTGTTAGGCACCAAAGCCAGGCCCCTATGTGAAGGAGATGCAGGATGCTGCCACGTTTTACACAAACCGTGTGCTCAAGGATTACAAGGAAAAGTATGTGTCTGTCTGCGATTTAAAGCAGCTTGTCTAAACGCCAGCAAATGGCATATCAGTCATTTTCCCATCTGCCTTATTGTCTTATTTTTAGAGATAAGATGCATGTGGAATGGGTCAATGCCTATGTGTCCATTTGGACTGAGCTGCAGGCCTACATCAAGCAGCACCACACGACTGGACTGAGCTGGAGCAAGACTGTGAGTCACGTTCTTGTGTGTTCGGTTTGTCCCACATGCTTCTATAAATTAATTTCCCAAATTAAGCATTTTGGTTTCTCAGGGTCCAGTGGCTTCAGCCTCTGGAGGCGCCCCGAGTGGAGGAGCACCAGCCCCACCTCCCCCAGGTCCTCCTCCACCCCCCATGGACTTGGGCAGATCATCAGGTGGAGACTCTGGAGCAACCAATCGCAATGCTCTCTTTGCCTCCCTCAACAAGGGAGCTGATATTACTAAAGGTATTAAATGGATCCCTAACTTGATGTAGTACTACAAATGGGAAAATAGGTTTAAAATGTGTCCAGTAGAGCCTACAGCGCCCAAAACATTCAGTGACACTTTTATTGCTTTTTAAATGGAAGGGTCATTGCTAAAACTTTAAACAGTCCCTTTGTCTAATTGGAAATGATGCAGATTGTTTCACTTGATGTTCTGTAATGGGAGCATCAGTGTGTGTGTATATGTTATAAAGGTCAGTGCAGACTTCATGATACAAAAGGGCACAGTTAGTGCTATCACTTGTGGTAAGACTGTAGGGTGTCTCATTTGTCTTTTTTTTTATTTATTTATAGTTTTTTAATAATAGCCATCATAACAGTGTTATTTTAGTAGCATTGCAACATTTTTAGCATTTTGAACCAGTTTTTCTTTTTATTTTTCAGTTTGTTTTATAATTTCAGTTAATTTTAAATGTTACTTAAAGTTTTACTTATTTTTAGTACATGAAGTTAATCTAAAATGAAAAAATATCTTGTTGTTGGAACCTGATATAAAGGTGTTTTTTTTTTTTTTTCAGTTAATGTTTGTCTTATTTGTGCATTGGGCAAATGTTTTTTTTTTTTTTTTTTTTTTTTTCAAATACTTTTATTATTTCTCACAATGAAGTTAACCAACAAGTACCCAATATACTACTTTCATCCTCATCCTTACAAACATAGCAATACAAATAACTGAGTCCACAAGCAATCTATAAGTAGTCCGTAGAAACAGTCAAATGTCTCTTGTTTGTCCAAATCAGTGGTTGTATATATAATATCTTTTGACCCTCTTTAAGGACTGAAGCATGTGTCTGATGACCAGAAGACGCACAAGAATCCTGAGCTCAAAGCTAAAGGAGCTCCTGTGCCTTCTGGGCCCAAACCCTTCGCTGCTCGGCCCACAGCAGCCGCCAGCCCGGCCCGCACTCTGCCCCCAGTGCTGGAGCTGGATGGAAAGAAATGGAAAGTGGTGAGTGAGTCAGTACGCCTGTTATAGTCTGTGTATGCAGCTCAAATTATTTTTGGAAATACCATTCTGATAGCTATTTTCCATCTCAATCCTAGATATGTTTACTTTATACATGCCAGTAGAAAAGATACTAAGCAAAGTTTTGCTGTTTTAGTACTGAACTAAACAGACGGGGGAATTTCTGTGAAGACATGACACTGTTTAGCCAGTATATTTCACTTCTTGTGCTGATTCTCTCTTGTGCTTTTTCTACAGGAAAATCAGGAAGGCGCCCAGGGCCTTGTGATCAGTGACACAGAACTGAAGCAGGTGGTTTATGCCTTCAAGTGCAACAACAGCACTTTACAGGTGAAGGGGAAGATCAACTCCATTACTTTGGGTATGTACGCACTAATACTCCAGTCTTCACTTTGTTTTTATATAGGTGGAAATTTTAGACAGAAGTTTTTGTTGTCTTTTCAGATAACTGTAGGAAATTGGGTCTGGTCTTTGACGATGTTGTGGGTATTGTTGAGGTGATCAACTGCAAAGATGTTAAGGTCCAGGTGTGTATGCTTGTGCTTTGTACTCTTCTCATTATAAATGTAAAGTATCTGCAGTATCATTTAAGCATTTAAAGTGTCTTGGATTTCTTTTGTAATTATCATTTTAATTTGATCCTGAATGAATTTACACTTTTTTTTTTTTTTTTTAACCACAGAATAAAAAAAACAATTGTAAAATATAAACTCAGAATTGCAAGATAAAAATTGTGGGTTAAAAAGTCAAAAGTTACTGTGCGTAATTACACAAATGCGTTTGAAATAAAAATAAAAAAGGCTACTTAAAATAGTGCAACTGATCGCACTGATGTTTTCTTGAAAATATGAATTTTGATTAAAGGTCTTTAATTCTCTTAAACTCCCAGATATCTTGATATTGACTCTTTCTCTCTCTTATTACTCTGTGCATCTGTATCTTGAGTCATTGTTCTTCTGTTGATTTCCAGGTTATGGGTAAGGTGCCAACCATCTCCATCAACAAGACAGATGGCTGCCATGTGTACTTGAGCAAGGACTCTCTGTCATGTGAAATCGTCAGCGCTAAGAGCTCAGAGATGAACGTGCTGGTGCCCAAAAAGGATGGAGAATACGTAAGTAATGGAGTGAATCATCTATGATTATAAAGATTATAAGAATAGGAGTAATTGCTTTCCTGTTTCCGTTTTATTCCAGACTGAGATCCCAGTCCCTGAACAATTCAAAACTGTGTGGGACGGTAACAAGCTGGTCACCACAGCAACCGAAATTGCGGGATAAAGGACCAGCCTGTATGAGACCACCCCCATTCCAGTGTCCTACCTGACTGACCAACGCGCTTAAACTACAACGTAGTATGAAATGCCAACCAGGTCCACTCTCCTATCAGCCAATCACAGCAGCAATCATATCTTCCTTCAGCTAATGACATGACTGCTTGCTTACCACAAGCACTTGCTCAGTCAGTGGCAGGTCTCCATTCTCTTCTATTCCATTGATTTAAAACATTAGCACTTGAAAAGAATTGCCAACAGTTGAGGTGTTTTCATGTTTTGTTTTGTTGTTGTCTTGCAGCCATACTAAGCAAAATAAAATGGCCAACATGAGGAAGCAAGTCATTTTAATCAAAATTTGTATTTTTGACTTTTTTTTCATTTGCATTTTCTGCTCGGGGGGGGCAGGTGTTTGGGGCGGGGGGTCATTCCGTTTTCTGTTTAACATATGCAATTCAGATCTGAAGCACATAAATGACCTGCTACAGACCACAAATGCAGACATTTACTGTAACCTTATTATTATTATTTTTTTCTAGGTATAATTAGAATCAAGATGTGTCAAATCTTACAGGACCAATTGGCGGCCTTGCAGGATTCACAATTATATTTCCAATCGTGACACTGAAACAATGTTGCAAAAAAACAGTAGTTGCTTTAGGAATTCTCATTTCGCTCTTTGTATTCCAGAGCACATGCACATTCCGTGTAATATAAATAAATGAACATTCCATGGTTCATGACGGAGAGGTGTGGAAAGTGTTTTGATATCTTGAGTGTTCTTGGCACAAACTGGAGATGAGGCAGAGAAGGACACACAGCGTAATGTTGTGATGCTCACAGTACTGTCCATGTCTGATATCTGATGACTATCTGCTGTACAGATATTATATTTACACGACCGGTGTCCACCTCTTGCTCTCATCACATGCTTTAACTAGTTTAGGCTTTAATTCCAACCTCTTAATCTTTACTTTCCATATTACTGAGGCAATGAGTATGGAATCTATTTTGTATCGTTTGTCTTTTTTTTTTTTTGTCTTTATTTGGCCGATAATTAGTACTGGAGAACAAACATCATTAAAACTGTTTCAATAAATAACAACACTTTATTCTGAGTCTTTGGTGTGCTTCATTGTATGTAATTGGCAGATACATTTTGTTGCAAGAGTCCAGCATCTTCCATTTTATGGTTTAAGATTTCCATAAAGGTGATGTGGGACAGAACACAGAGTTTCTGAAAACAGGATATATTTGGTCCTGTTGTCTGGCTCAAGCTATAGCACCAGTTTACAACTATTTGTTTTGCGAAGTATGTTTTAAGTTTGATGCATTTTAATATTAATCTCTTAATAATTAGTGTAATGGTACACTCTTTATGTGATTCATAAATACAACATAGGCCAAAGGGTTTTTAAGATTCAAAAGTTTTATTCTCTAACCAAAATGAACTGAAAAATAGTACAGAATTAGAACAAATTAAAATTTGGATTGTAACAAGGATGTTTTTTTTCCTGATTAAATCAATCAAATAAAAATCAGATCAGTGCAATAAAACAAGCAAGACTGGCTTCATTTCTGTATATAAGACATTGTATAAGACTCAAAGGCAGTAGTTAGGAACATGGTAAAGTCAGCAGACACTGGACTGTGTGTGTATGTGTGTGAACTCCCTCATTAGGATTAAGCCTGTTACTGTATTTAGCGTAGGAAGGGAAGTAGCTTTTCATTAAACCATTCTCGGGTGAACTGCAGGTGATCTCCATCATAGGCAAGAAACACAAGCTTCCCTGCAGAATCCATCGCAGCCAAACCCAGGCGATCCTGACCAAACAAAATAAAGGTAGATCAATCTCATATTTATATATATATATATATATAAACAGTACAGACCAAAAGTTTGGAATCATTACTATTTTTAATGTTTTTGAAAGAAGTTTCTTCTGCTCATCAAGCCTGCATTTATTTGATCAAAAATACAGAAAAAACATTAATATTGTGAAATATTATTACAACTTAAAATAATAGTTTTCTATTTGAATATACTTAAAAAAAACAGTTCTGCTGTCTAATATATTTGATGAATAAAAGGTTAAAAAGAACTGCATTTATTCAAAATAAAAAAAAAATTCTAATAATATATTTTCTTTACTATCACTTTTTATCAATTTAACAGATCCTTGCTGAATAAAAGTATTGATTTTATTTAAAAAGAAAAAAACAATTACTGACCCCAAATTACTGATCAGTAGTGTATATTGTTATTACAAAATATTTATATTTTAAAAACATAGCTTCTTTTTTTTACTTTTTATTCATCAAAGTATCCTAAAAAAGTATCACATGTTCTGAAAAAAATATTAAGCAGCAGAACTGTTTCCAACTTTGATAATGAATCATCATATTAGAATGATTTCTAAAGGATCATGTGATGATGATCCTAAAAATTCAGCTTTGCATCACAGAAATAAATTATAATTTAAAGTATAATAAATTTAAAAACAATTATTTTAAATTGTAATAATACATCACAATATTACATTTTTTTTTCTGTATTTCTGTACAAATAAATGCAGGCTTGATGAGCAGAAGAAACTTCTTTCAAAAACATTAAAAATAGAAATGTTTCCTTTTGGTCTGTACTGTATATATATATATATAAATATATATATATATATATATATATGGGTTAAATGTGTATAATGAGGAAGATTTAGTTTACCTCTGTATAAATAGCACTTTCCTGTAATGTTTCCAGCTCTTTGTCTTGACCAGGTTTATAGAAGCCAAACCACTGATAAAGACAATTCAATTAGTAATGGTTCAGTCCTCTTCTAATTCAATAAAAGAGAGGCTAATGTACCTCAGAATCCACGGGATCTACCATAGTGTCCTTCAGGAACTTAACCATGACAAACTTGTTCAGAGACATGAGATTTTTCTTGTAGGTCTCATTCACCACCTGACAGAAATAAAATTCAATTACACCACATGTACAAATATATCTATTTAAAAAAAATTCTCCCTTATCCTGTGGCTTACCCGCTCCTGATTGATGTCAGCAAGAAAGAGGCTGTGCTTTTTATACAAGTCATCATCGAGGGGATCATGCCAGTATTGTGCCTGCACCAAGCTAAAATCAAATGACAATCAATTTTCTTCACTAGTGAATGTTCAGATGTGTTACTGAAATCATGAAATGGTCTGTTGAGAAGCCAAAAGCAGCCATGCACGCACTGTTTTTGAACTACATCGGTGTAGGCTCCTGAGTTTAACATCTTGCGAATCCAGTCACAGATATGAGAGCTTTCACCAGGGCATCGTGGAAGACCAAATACTCCTGTGAAAGAAGAAATTAGTCACTCAAGTTTTAGTTAAATAAAGCAACAAAAACAACTATTTTATTAATTGCTAACATTTTTTATAAGAATTATTAATTAATATCATTTTTAAAATCTTACCAAATGGTAGCTCACATATAATTTGACATGCTGTATTGTGACTGCAAATGTTATAACCTTTTCTCAAGTTATTTTATTTTACTCATTAATTTCATTTCCTGAAGCAACATAACTTGTGAAATCAAAACAGGGACGTTGTGCCACAGTGCTAACCATTTTTAGGAACAAATGTACTGCTATTTTTAAAAAGTACATCAGCCAAAGAGTGAGCAGAGCACGTCTGTCATATTACCTTGATGCTGCCCACCGACTGAGATGAGGTTCTTCATTGGGGGATCTGGACAGCGCTGTGCAACCGCCCGTCTTACGAAACATTAAACAAGATAGAAAGGTAAAACAACATGGATAAGACTTCCGAGAATCCCTTGCATGCACTGGTCTGAATAAATAACCCCTTACAGAAACTGTGACCCCTGGGAGAAGCCCATTGCATTGTAGCCTCCCTTCAGTTTGGGGTCCTGAGACAGCTGATCACATACAAAAGAAACCTGCTCATTAACATCCATGAAAAAGCCATTTTCAGTGTCCTGTAAAAAAAAAAAACAAAGCTAAATCAGACCTTTTTATTTCAAACGACAACAGGAATGAGAAGAATGGAGGATGTGGAACTGCTTTACCTGTACGACAGTCTTGCCGATCATCAGGGAAAGCACATATATTCCTGGGACTTCTGCTTCCATCATCTTCTTTATTGCACCCATGCTCAGTGGATTGCAACAACTGTCTCCTGCAAAGACAAGTGAACAAATATCAGTGATAAATAGCAATGATCTCAGTAGGTGTGTTTCTGTTAATCTGGTAAATGTTTCCATAGGTCATAGTGTTTATTAGAGAGACAATTTAATGTTAATATTATAAATAAGCAGTTTTCAATCATCAGTTATGTACTACAGATGATCACGATAGCCCCCCAAAATGTTAGATTAAATGAAATAATTAGGAGATATTTTACAGTATGGAATTGTGTTTTAATAATGAGGAGTAATGTGGAGTACAAACAAATAAAATGTCAAGCAATTATACATTTAAAAAAAGACTTGAAAAAATTTAAGTCACTTAATACACTACCATTCACAAGTTTAGGGTCAGGTTTTTCTTTTTGAAAGATATTAATACTTGTGTCCTTAAAGGATGCACTTAATACATAAAAAATAATCCTGAAAAACAAATCTACCACAGTTTCCACAAAAATATCCAGTCTCCAGCCTTATAAATGTAAACATCTCAATATTTTGAGGAAACTGTAATACATTTGATTATCTAATATAACGTTCAAAAGAACAGCGTTTATTTTAAAAAAAAAATATTAGGTAATATTATAAATGTCTTTACTACCAATTTTAATTAATTTAATGCATTGTTGCTAAATAGGAGTATTAATTTATTGAAAATAAAATAAAACTGACCCCAAACTTTTGATGTTTAGTGTATGTGTATGAAAAAATGTGATATGAAAAATATGATGCATGCAAAATGTTAGTGTCCGTTTTTATTGCTAAAACAAGCCAGCGTATACACAAACACCATTCTGTATACTACCCTAATGATTGACACTATTTAGTGACTCGGGCCTGTTATTTATTAGCTCAAGAGCGGATGTGTGTCTCACTCACCCATGCCGTGCCATATCACCAGAGGGACTGTGGCATTATCTCCCCACGAGGAGCCACACAGCAGCAGCAGACACCCAGACACAGAGATGAGGCGAAGAGCCGCGGATAAACCCATGCTTGAGTCCGATCCTGAAGATGTGAACACATTTAAGTTACATCCCTGTTCGCAGAAAACACTTACAGGAAGGGAAAGCACTGAAATAAGGAAGTGAAGAAGTAAAGTTGTCACCCACAATTAATTGAAGGGGCTTTCTGCGACACGCTTTTAAAATGTCAAAAATATTTCCCCATAGTGCACAAACATATCGAAAGTAAGAAGCTAAAAATAAACAGTTTCATCGCAATTTAACCATAAATGCCTTCGAAATCGTTTCCCTTTTCAGCATTTGCAATTATACAACCGGGAGCCTTAATAATGCTAAGCTCAGAATTGCTATAAACATGTTTATAAATGCTTAAATACACAAATATTTTCGGTTACAAGCCATGGTGTACTTACTGCGATAACTTTCTGTTCATTCAATCACATGAAAACACAGTTTACGTCAAAACAAATGCGTTTATGGCTGCAGACTTGTATGTCACAGCATTAAACCTGACACAGTCAGTCAGTCGCTCCAGAGTGTTTAGATTATGATGCTTTCCAGAGCAGGAGGTCTCAAGATGTCACGTGATCAACCAGCAGCCAGAGAACAGTCAAACCGGGAATTGTAGTGGTTTTCCTGAAAAACATTAAAACATTTTGCACTTCTAGAAGTAATGAACGGTTTATATGGCTATGGAGAGTTCGAAAAAGAATCATCTTTTTTCTCAATCATCCAGCGACTGAATCTTACATCTGTTTAGGAAGCACGTTAATGGTAAGAATGAACAAAAATAGCACCATATGTAAAATTTTGTATTTGTATTAATAATATTATTTGTGTATATAACGTAATATTTAAATTAAAATACAACCCTTTGTATCATGTTTTTACATTGAACTGAAGGTTTTTTTCCCATGTATCTCATTTCATCTGCTGAGTCTAGTAGAGACAATAGAGGGACCTAAAACTAGCTCTTCAAGGGTAAAAGAACTGAATTCCATCAAACCTTCTTTTTTCACTATTTAAACAAGAAATATTCGAAACATATTACAGCTTTCAAATGAGGAGATAGAGTAGTTGTGCAATATAACCTCTGAATAGCAATAAATTATTTTACAGGCCATAGAAAAGATCTGAAAAAAAAAAATCTTGAAAGCTGAAACAGACACATTTGCATAATGAATGATGACAGGAAAATTGGTATTTGACATGATGGATGGTCCAAACAGAATAGGAAGACTAACAGAAAATGGACTGCTGATATCAAGCACTGATTAGTAGAACTAAACAGCAATTTATGAAAACTGAATAAATACAGCATTGATCCCACGATTGTTGATTAGTTGTTGATGAAACGGTGCCTCATATTTATTGAAGCATATGGATTCTGACAAAACACAAATGAGATGAATTGCATGTTTGAAAATGTCTTGTTTGTGTTTCAGGATTTGTGTATGTCATACTTAAACTAACTCAAGTACAGTCCAAAACTTACACCTTTCCAATAATGGCAGTTCAAAGTGGTTACTCCATTAACTCGACCGCGGATGACCATGACAGCGACACTGCACCACTTCTAGAGAAGGAAGTGGAAAAAATCACAGGTTGGTCTACAGTTTGTTCCTCCTGCATCTGCATGAAATGTGGTGCTTTGTTTTGTGCATTTAATAGGTCTTGTCACACATATGCTACTATTCAAATGTTTGGGGTGCTAAGAATTTGTTTATTTTTTTTATGCTTTTGAAAGAAATCCCTTACCAAATCAACTCACCAATGTTGCCATTATTTTTTGCAAAATACAGGTTTCTAGTTTAATATATTTAAAAATGTAATTTGTTTCTATTTTCTTCGTATATTACTTTTTTGTATTATCAATGTTGGAAACAGTCGTGCTACGTAGTATTTTTGTGGAAATGTGATAATTTTTTCCAGTATTTAATGTGCCCTCGCTGAATAAGAGTATTAATATCTTTCAAAAAGAAAAAAAATCTTGTGCACCTTAAACTTTTGAAGGGTAGTGTGCTAAGTGACTATGATCTTTACCAATTTTATATATATATATATATATATATATATATATATATATATATATATATATAAATATATATATATATATATATATATATATATATATGTATATGTATGTGTGTGTAACTATTTAAAATTTCAGAATGTGTTTGTATGTGTGACAGTGCCTCCCAAATGCTGCTCTGTACGATGCAATCTGGCTGCTATGATGTTCTTTGGCTTTGCTGTGGTCTATGGTCTACGTGTAAATCTCAGTGTTGCCATGGTTGCTATGGTTAATGACACCAGTAACCAGTCATCACCCAATAGCAATATATCGAACGAGTGTCCAGTATCCACCCATTCACTTGACAACAACAGCCAAAGTTCAGAACAGCCAGATGGGGTAAGAATAAACTGCATGCAGCATTTCGTGCACCAAACCTGGTGGATCTTCACGTGTCACGCATTTTTATAACTTAAAATACTTGGTTCTTGTTTGTCTCTTTATTTCATTTTCTTTTCCTAGATTCCAAGATACCAATGGGATCCCAAGATGCAGGGAATGCTGCTCAGTGCTTTCTTTTTTGGATACCTGTTTACTCAGATCCCGGGAGGCTACCTTTCAGGACGCTTTGGAGGAAGCCTGTTCCTTGGTGGTGGTGTGCTTGGAACAGCCGTCCTCACTCTCCTCACTCCACTGTCAGCACAACTTGGAGCCAAGTGGCTGTTTGCCTTGCGTGCACTTGAGGGATTTGGGGAGGTTGGGGACATTTTTAATAGCAAAAAATGCTCCACAATGATTTTCAAATAGAGGATCTTTGAATTTGAGTCTGTATCTTTTCTTTTTGTTTGTCTAGGGTGTGACTTTTCCTGCCATGATGGCGATGTGGGCCCGCTGGGCTCCTCCACTGGAGCGGGCTCGTCTGATGACGTTCTCAGGTGCAGGCTCTAGCTTTGGGGCCTTTGTGGCTCTTCCTCTCACTGGCTTCGTCTGCCATAGTCTGGGGTGGCCAGCGGTCTTCTACTCCTGCGGTGAGGGAAAATGACTTTTAACTTATGGATGCATTTATATACATAATAGTGTGGGGTCTGGAAGATTTTTGTTTGATTGTTTTGAAAGAAATTCATATATAAATTCTGCAAGTATTCAGAACTTGATCAAAAGTGACAATAAAGACATTAATAATACATAAATGCTGTTCTTTCTATTCATCAAAGACTCCTGAAAAAATATAGGACTATTTCCACAAACGTATTAAGCAGCACAACAGTTTTTTTTTAATATTGATAATAATAAGAAATGTTTCTTGAAAACAATTGAATGATTTCTGAAGGATTAAATGACACTGAAGAATGCAGATTTTATTTATTAATTTTTTTATTTAATTAATATTTTTACATATTATACAATTTAATTAATAAATCGTAAGAACATTTCAAAATAATACTATTTTACTGTATTTTTGATTAAATAAATGCAGCCTTAGTAGCATAAGGGACTCTCAAAAATGATTAAAAAAAATCTTACTGACCTGAGTAATTTATTGGTGTAGCATCTAGTCCAAGCAAAATGCTTGAAAGTAATTATTTTATATATGTGACCGTGGACCACAAAATCAGTCATAAGGGTCAGTTTTTTTAAATTTGATTTATACATCATCTGAAAGCTGAAGAAAAGCTTTCCATTGATATATGGTTTGTTAGGATCGGACAATATTTGGCTGAATCTGAGGGTGCAAAAAAATCTAAACTTTAAATTTGTCCCAAGTTCTTAGCGATGCATATGACTAATCAAAAATTAAGTTTTGATATATTCATAATAGGACATTTACAAAATATCTTTATGGAACATGATCTTTACTTGATTCTTGGCATAAACGAAAAATGTATAATACCCATATTTGACCCATACAATGTATTATTGGATATTGCTACAAATATACCCCAGTGACTTAAGACTGGTTTTGAGCTCTGGGGTCATATATGATATATGAAAATGCTTAACAGTCCTTACTATTGTCTTCATATTTCATGTAATATAATAGCATTGTATCTTATACATTAAAGTGTTTTTACCACCAGGAGGTGTCGGGTGCCTCTGGGCAGTGTTTTGGTTTATCTTGGTGTCAGATGAACCCCGAACTCACCCAAGAATTAGTGACAGAGAGAAAGATTACATAATTAACTCAATAGGTTCACAGGTATGAGCAAATTTTATTTATATTATTAGAATTTTTGACGATGTATACAGTTGGTGTCATTCTTTATTCAAGTAAATAATTCATGCTAAATGTAAATAAATAACTATATGTGAATATCTATTAGAATATGTTATTGAATTTAAAAGGAATCCTCAAATGACATGGATTTAGAGGTTTAGATCTGCAGGCACACAAAACACAGATCTGCAATATTGATTTGATATTTTCTCTGTTTTTAGGGGATGCCTCATGGTTGGTCAGTGCCTGTATTATCTATGCTGTTCTCTGTGCCTCTTTGGGCCATAATCATCTCACAGATGTGCTCTAACTGGTCTTATTACACTCTCCTCACCTCACTTCCTACCTACATGGACACTGTGCTCCACTTTGATTTGCGACAGGTGAGACAGGTTGGATATTTCAAATAAATCTGCCTGGTTTGAATCCTGTCTCACTCTCTTTGACTGTTTTGTCGATCAGAATTCGTTCCTCTCCGCTCTGCCGTACCTGGCTGGATGGCTGTTCTCAGTGGGCTCAGGGGTGCTTGCAGACAACCTCCTGGAGAGGGAGCTCCTGAGTGTCACAGCTGTCCGTAAACTCTTCACTTTCATTGGTATAAATAACAAATATCTTATATACAACATATTTATGATGACAGAGTGCATGTATAAAGTGTGGAAAATAGAATAGTTACGTGGTCAAAAATGTGGAATTATTACATTTGAAATGTGTTTTAAACACTCTTATGCTTGTCAAGGCTGCATTTACTTACACAGGAAAAATGGAAATATTGTACTTTGTAATGTATTGAAACATTATTACAATTTTAAAATGTATTTTTTCATTAGCCATCACTCCAGTTTTCAGAAATGCTGATTTGGTGCTCAAGAAACATTTTAATGCTAAAAACAGTTCTGTTGCTTAATATTTTTATTGAAACTGTGATGACTTTAGGATTCTTTGATGGAAAATAACCCATTTAGTTGAAATACAAAGCTTTTGTCACATTATAAATGTCTTTACTGTCACGTTTAATTAATTGAATACATCCAGGCTAGATAAAAGTATTTCTTTATTTTTTTTCAATCTTACTTTCCTCAGACTTTTTAATGATAGTCTATCACAGTTTCTATAAAAAAATTAAGAATCAAATCTTCAAATTGACAATAATAAGATCAGCATATTAGAATGATTTCTGAAGAACAACTTGACACTGAAGTATTTCAGTTTAATAGTGTTTTTAATATTTTGATGTTTTGTGTCCCATAGGTCTGTTTCTTCCCGCTGTTTTCCTGCTTGCTGTAGGCTTCACGGGTTGTAGCGGTGTGCTGGCTGTGACATTTCTCACTTTGTCCAGTGCATTTGGGGGTTTCAGTGCTGCTGGTGTCTTCATTAACCAGATTGACATTGCTCCACGGTACAAAACCAAGACTCTCGGACTGGTTTATATGTCACAAATAGTCGGTCTGCTCAAGTAGGCCCTGTAGAGCTGTTGATTACATCCCTTTGTGGGCCAACTCAGAAGGACACTTTACTTTAGGTTCCCTTTAGTATTTCTTATGGGTTTTTGAATTTTTATTAAAAAATAATGTTTGAATGGTCATCTGAGTTATAGGACTACAAACTGAACAGCTCTGTGCTAAAACTGATGCCCATCAGTCTATCCATTAACTTACCTTTACAAAGTTCACTTTTATTGCAATAGTAATATCTTCTTTTATACTGTTTTCTTCCAGGTACGCAGGTACACTTCTAGGAATCACAAACACTTTTGCGACCATCCCTGGAGTTCTTGCACCAATTGTAGTGGGTTACTTGACCAAAGATGTAAGCTGTGTTCTTTACTTTACAGTGTAACTGCAGTAGTTTACAAAGAATTCATCAGCAAAAGCTGACATTTTCATATGTTCTCCCTTCTTTTGTTTTGCGAGCAGTACTCAGTTACAGGATGGAGACACGTGTTCTGGTTGTCTGCAGGGGTGAGCGCCTTTGGAGCCATCTTTTACGTGATCTTTGGCACTGGAAAGATTCAGAGCTGGGCGAGGACAGATGAGGAATCTGACACAGATACACACAATTAAACATTCCAGTTGACCAATTCAGAGGGATATGAGTTTTATCCTATACTCAACACATGCTACCAGTCAGAAGTTTGGACAGACTTCATACTTTTTCATGATTTAAAAAAAAAAGAAGTGTTATTCTAAAGACCAATATAAAATATTTATGTATATTTATATATATATATATATATATTTTTTTTTTTTTTTTAATAAATGGACCAGATAGTGACATTTTTAAATCAGTACATAATTCCCATACATGTTACTTTAAAGTTATGATTACTGTTAAAAAAACAAAAAAACAACAACAACAAAAAAAAAGAGTAGCATGTCCAAACTTCTGACTTTGATAGAATTAATAATATTTCACTCAGGGTTTTAAAGGGAAAATTTGAAGTGCCTTACAATGTGTAGTTTATTAGTCGGGCAATATTTATTAATTGCTGAACAGTTCAGAATTAATCATAATACAATGGAATGGAAAATTCAGAGTAATTCCATGTCTTCATTTCATTCAATCTTAATCTCATTGAATTAAAAAAATATACTCTGGACTTTATACTAACTTTCAAGCAAGTGTAATGTTTACTACGGTGGTGAAACAGAATAGATTTAGGGGTTTTATCTAAATTTAATTACATTTGAAAATACTTGTTAATAAGCACTTGAATGCATTAATAATGAATTTTCTTACTTCTTGGTACCAGTGCTGTTCAGGTCATTTTAAACTTGCTAATGAAGTAACTGTAGTCCATTAATTGTGTCATTCAGTTCAGCACTCAGTTTATTACAGATTTACTGACAGATACAGTCAGACATGCTTTATTATTGTTTTGAAACTAGTCTTTCTTCAAGTTGAAATGTTTAATGAATTTAAGTTTTTGATGATTACATTAAGATAATGCACAGTTTAATTTTTACATTTTTGGTAAGCAAGTGCTCTTTTTTTTTCTTTTTTTTTTAACAAGCTTTTACAATAAGTTTGACTTCATGTTTATTAAAAACACTCAAAGTGTCATACATTAATCACAATGGCCAGCACTTTTTCTTTTTCTGAAATGGCATGAATATCTCAATGCTGAAAATTGCCCAGTATTACTATTTCATTTTTTTTAAATAAGTTGTAATGTCTACCAGAGAGATCGAGTCTACCCGGATGAAATATAAGGCAAAAGAAAAGAACTCGAGGCGATCAGAAAGTTGTTCCACAAGCCTTTATAGGTGTTTGTACAGCATACTCTTCTCACACACATGTGAAAGGGCGAGTACAAAACAGGAAATAAAATACTCTGGTAACGTAACAAAACAGAAACAAAAGAAGTTGAACACAAGTGCTGTGATAATCATCGGTAGAGCAACCATCTCTCTCTCTGTACGTGCGCGCTCATGGAACAGCATTCGCGCGTACAGCAAAACATATTTAAAAGAACATTCACCTAAATAACATAAAACATTATGTGGCCATTACAGATCCCCCCCAGCCAGATAAGGCTGTCCCCAGCCGTACACGACTAAGTATTACAACATTTTGAACAACCTCAAACATGAAAAGTTGACAAAATAGCATAACCATACAGGGGCATGTAATAAGGTTCACACTGGCATACATGACAGCACGTATTGACCAAAGTACATAGTTTGCAGTGGCAAATCTGAGAGAAACAACTATAGCATGTAACAAATTATAAAACATTGAAAATGTTTAAATTTTTTCCCCACTTTTCCCCATTTTCGACAAATCAACCAAAACTTTCACTTTTCCCACTTAAAGCAATCTTTTTTGTTGACTTTACAGAAGTCGAGAAAATATAATGTACCCACAAACACAATCAACATATTATTTAAGGTCAAGTCTGTCTGTGTGGTATACGTTAGTCCTCCTATTAGTTGACCAGTCTGAGGTGTTTTGTGGTGCACATCGAGGTCTCAAGTCATAGCGACGTCTGTTTGGATTTTTACCATCAACAGCCAAGTCATCATCTGAGTTGCAACTTCGGCTCGTATGTCAGGCAAAGAGTTAACACTGTCCACACTTCCTGACTGATCACGATGACTGGTTGACACAGGCCAATTATCTTCATCGTCCAGTTGTAGGTCAGTCAAGGTCATGGTGGTAGCACCGCCATTGAATTCATCATGCACAACATTCCTATCATCAATTGATGCTTCTGGAATGGAAACCTCTGTGGGCACAGTCTCAGCTTCGCAAGATGTGTCCCAAGTACGAAAGGGCAGCATGTTTGCAACATGAAATACCCCAGCATCTGCTGCTGTACTCAAGTCTGTGAGCCTGTAATTCACCTCAGACAGCTTTTGTGTGACACGATATTGGCCTGTATATACAGGGGCCAACTTAGCAGTGAAGTTCGCCAGAGCATCTGAACGAGGATGAGTCTTCACTCTTACGAGCTCATCCACTGAGTAAGAAACAGGTCGACGTCTCCGGTCATAGTACTTCTTCCTCTTGGCATGGCTTTCTGCCAAAATGGACCTAGCATGATCATGTGCCTCTCTGATCGAAGACTCCAAGCTCTCAGGGTAAGGAATACCTGGTTCATCCATCCCATCACTGTTTGGCTGAGTAATGATGTCAAGAGGAGTAGTCAATTCACGTCCGTACAACAACATAGATGGACTATGGCCAATGCTTTCATGTGGTGCAGTTCTCAAGGCAAAGCAAATTTGGGGCAGGTAACGATCCCATGCCGTGTGCTTGGTGCCGACATAAGCACGGATGGCAGTCTTCAGTGACCGATTCACCCTTTCAGTTGCATTTGTTTGGGGGTGATACGCAGTCGTAAGTCTTTGTTCTGACCCCAGAGTGGTGAGTGCATGATTGTAGAGTTCACTAACAAATTGAGCCCCTCTATCCTAGATTAGGTAAGTGGGCGTGCCATGCCGTGCAAAGACCTCACTAAGTAACTTGCTGGTGGCAACTTGGGCTGTTGCTTCTCTTACCGGGCTAACCTCCACCCACTTCGAAAAGTAGTCCACGAAAACCAAAATGTACGCATTCCTGCAGGGTGTGCACGGCAAGGGACCCACGAAGTCCACACCCGTATACTCCCAAGGTCTTTGTGGGCATATAAGGACCATAAGCCCAGCAGGTTTCCTTTGGCTTGGTTTCGTGAATTGACAGACAGTACAGGAGGCTACATATTTTTTTGCGTCCGATGACAACTTTGGCCAATAAAATCGCATCTTGAGCCTCGCAATTGTTTTAGTCATTCCCAAGTGTCCAGCCAGTGGGTGATCATGGTAATATTCCATCAGACTCCTTTTAATGGCAGTAGGTGCATACAGCTTAAGGCGTTTCATGGGGTGAAGATTACAGGATACTCTGTTATCCACAAAGTACAGGAGTCTGTCCTGAATAACATACTGAGATATCTCTTCACCATTCCTGCCATCTTGACCCTCCAACATTCGCAGCAGCTGTCCTGTAACTGTATCGTTGATCTGCATTTGCCTGAGGTGCTCCCGATCTGAAAAAATTACAGGGGGTAAAATAAGTAGATCAAGGCCCCCAATAATGGCATAATCAGGGAGAACCTCCAAAGGTGCACTGCAGGACGGGGCAGGGTTACGAGAAAGCGCATCCGGCACTTTATTACTTGTCCCAGGCCTATGGACAATATCAAAGTCAAAGTCCTGTAATCGGAGAGACCATCTAGCCAGCCGGCCAGAGAGGTTCGGACGAGACATCAGCCATCTCAAGGAGCTGTGACCTGAGAAAATTGTCACATGAAGTCCTTCTAAATATGGCCTGAAGTGTTCAAGGGCCCAGATGACAGCCAAACACTCCTTTTCTGGAGTAGAATATGGTCTCTCAGTCTTATGAATTGCTCGGCTCATGTAGGCCACTACCACATCTCTGCCGTTGTCATCTCTCTGCATGAGCGCGGCACCGAGTCCAGCATCACATGCACCTGCATGGATAAAGAAAGTCAGGAAATTTCAAGACAGGTGCGGAAGTCAGCTTGTCCTTGAGAAAATCCATGGCAGCCTGACATTCACTTGTCCACTTAAAGGGAACATCCAATCTGGTAAGAGCAAAAAGGGGCTCTGCATGGCGGGCATAATCATGAATGAAGCGTCTGTAATAGCTGGTCAGTCCTAGAAACTGTCTGACTTGCTTAACATTAGTAGGGCTTACGAATTCAGTTACAGCCTTTACTTTGTCTTTATTGGGCCGGACACCATCCGTAGTGACACTGTACCCAAGAAAAGTGAGTTCACTCCTGCAGAACTGGCATTTCTCAAGCTTAACAGACAACCCCGCAGATTCCAGCCTGTTAAGAACTTCTTTCAGGTCAACAAGGTACTGTTCAAAGGTAGGTGACACTACCACAATATCGTCATAGTAGACAGCACAGGACTTATAAATGAGACCCGCAAGGACAGAGTTCATTAGTCTTTGGAATGTGGCGGGCGCGTTGCACAATCCAAAGGGCAAGACCCGAAACTGAAATAGCCCACAGTGGGAGATGAAAGCAGTCTTCTGTTTTGAGTTCTCCACCAATGCAACCTGCCAGTAACCTCTAGCCAGGTCAATAGTGGTAATGAAAGCACCTCTAGCCAGAAAGTCAAGAGATTCATCAATCCTCGGGAGAGGATAGGAGTCTTTGATTGTGAGCTTATTAAGAGCACGGTAATCAACACAGAATCTTGGCTCCCCTGACTGTTTCGGGACAATTACAATTGGAGCAGCCCAAGGACCAGAAGCAGGTTAAATTATTCCTTCCTTTAGCATGTCCTTGATTTGAGATTCGATGAGTTCCTTTTTAGCAGGAGAAGTGCGATAGGGGGCAAGGTGAACTGGCCTTGCCTCACCTGTGTTGACCTCCACAAGGGTGTTGCATCCTAAATGTCCATCGAACAACCCACTGAAGGTGTCCAGCAGCTTAGTCAATTTGTATTTCTGTTCGTTATTCAGGGATGCTTCCTCGACTTTCGTGGACAAGGTAGAAGAACTGACCCCTAAGCACAACAAATTAGGACTAGGCATCATTAGGTCTGCACCCTCAAACTCATCAAGGGGCACTGGCTCATCTCCAAGCACCACCGTCCTGGATGGAACATGGAGAGTGACCGAAGATCTCAAAATTAAATCCATTCCAAGAACAATAGGAGAAGAAAGACTTTGGAGAACAGCAAAACGATGATAGAAGCGCTGACCCATGAAACCCAAATACAACCAGATGACACCCAGTGGGCAACAGGATGCGCCATCCGCAAGCTGAATAGGAGGTGCAGACAATGGTTTCACTCATGTGTTCCCCCCAGGAATAGTCTGGACAACCACAGATTGTACTGCCGATAGGGAAGCACCAGTGTCAAGAGTGGCATCAAAAGCTTTTCCATAAAGATTAACCTTTACTCTGAACGAGGTATTCCAATGAGACAAGGAAACAACATCCTACATATGGCATAAAGTAGGCTGATTATTTATGGAAGCATCAGGAAAACAAGGCACAATTACCTACTGGAGGGAGGATTGTCCCGTCTGAATGTCCTCCCTCCCCTGAAGTTTCCCCTCAGGTTCAAGCCAGAGATTACTTTCACATTTCCAAAAGCCTGGTCAGAGCCATCAGATTCAGGTTCTATATTAGCATCACCTGACATGTTCAGAGACTCCATAGGAGGCAACTGCTGCTCCACTTTCTGATTACAGTTTGGGCAAGTACGAGTGGTGAAACCAGGTAAGGAGCATTTAAAGCAATGAGCATTTCTTGAGGGCGCACCGCTAGCCCGTAATTGAGGCGGACATCCCACACTTGGACCAAGGACTGCATGCAGCTCGTGAGCCCTCAAGAGAAGGTCGATGACTGACAGTATTGGTGTGCCATAAAGAGCGACTCTGTATTTCTCAAGCACATATTTCCTTATCAAGTCAATTTGCTCCTGTTGGGGTGGAGGGTGTTGAGCTTACGAAACTCACCCAACATGTGAGCAACGAAAGTCGGCAGTGGCTCATCAGGCAATTGCATACGGTCTAAAATGCCCCTTAGAATACGCTCTTGATTGTCCGAAGGCAGAAAGACTGTCCTAAAAAACTCACAGAACTGAGCCCAGGTAGTCACATGAGTGCTAAGGATGGTAAACCATTTTTTTGGCTCTTTTGACAGGAAACGTGGGAGCTCAAGGAGAATTTGGTAAACATTGGTGCATGACTGTAAGAGACACCAACTGGCACTGACCTTGAAATCATCGACGGAGCTTGAGCCACACCGTACGGCATTGAGCTGGCCAAGGGAGCTGGATGTGGAGTAGCAGGTTCTTTATGTTCCCGTTGCGCTAAACGGTCCAGCATGCCTTTTTGGAGATCAATCAATTCATGAAGGCACCGCTGCAACAGTGCCACCTCTGCTTTTAACATCTGGACTTGGTCCTTTAAAACTCCCAATAGAATGCTGCGACTCCCTCTGCTGTGGACTGACAGTGGGCTGGTCAGTTAGGTCAAACTGCAAGTCAGAGTGAGTAGCCATGTAGTACAAAGCGCATTCACAATAACGCTATGTAAATAAAAACTAAAAAAAAACAGCAAATTTCCAAATATTATAGTCAAAGCAATAATAGCTTATGTATTCCCCCCAAAAACAGTGATATATATTAAATTACATCAATTCACCCTTCCTTTTTAACTAAACCTGCTAGATACTTTGCATAAGTGTTATATAGCAATGTGATCTACATCAAGAGAAATTCAGAAAAAGATGGAGAAAGCACACAAAATTTTCAAAGAAATTAAATTTCTGCTGGCACCATCGAATTTAACCCCACCTATTTTCCTAGAAAAAACTATAGTCCACAAGTGTTGGATTTAAATAAACAGATGGCTATGCTCCAGAAAAACTCAAATCAAATAATATTCCACAGGCACTGGCTGCACAGATGAACGATTAGAGAAAAACAATGTCTTATCCGTTATATTCTGACACAGTGCAATGCAATTCAGTTCACATTTAACAGGTCAGCAAAAATTTAGAAAAACACCCAAAAGTCAACATAAACTCACAAAGTAGTCCATGGCGGCCAGTCCACGAAGAAAAATACAAACTGTCAGCCACTGAAACGCCTTCACAGTGCCAACTGCCCAGTCTACACTGTTAGCAAGCAAGCAAGCTAGTCTGCACGACCCGGTGGCTGCAATGAAAACCTCTTCCAAACAAAAACAGCGCAAAAAAAAAAACGAATATCCCCGTAGATAAACACAAGATGGTAGGTCAGAATCCAATCGTTCGGGCGCCAATTTGTAACGTCTACCAGAGAGATCAAGTCTACCTGGATGAAATAGAAGGCAAAAGAAATTGTAAATTGTAAATGAAATATGTACATGCACCCTTTCCGTATCTTTTGTGTGTGAAAATAAATGAGCACTCTTTAGTCCAGCATACCATGTGGACAAAAATAAGACTGGTAGAGTAATAAAATAACCTTTCTTGTATTACAGTTTTAATAACTGTTCAAATGAGCAAAGAATTTGCTTTATTAACTTGATCTTGCCCTAGAAAACCCTGTTATTTGTTTCATATTACTGTAGAATAAAGACATGGTCAAGGAAACAGTAAGGTGAACTGTAGTTCTTTAGTTGTTTTTTTTTTTTGGTAACTACATACTTTTTTTTTCTTCAACAATTGTGAACCGAATAGGAATTGCTTCCTTTCATTCATGGACATTTGCATTTTCAACAAAGGTATGAGACAGACCCATGGGGTTCTCACACAGTTCCTTGACCCCCACTCATTTGCATTACACCTTAAAAATGCAAAACACATTTTTGAGGGGATTTGCAAGTGTAAGTTTATTGCCTTGAGGGGGAGGTGGAGGATTTCTGCATTTAATTTTAACAGTTTTTCGTTGTTTTAAAAAGCCTTTAGGTTGGTCTTATATTCATGAATACATTTTAAGGTTATTTCATTTCAAGTTATTTTAGGTTTAAAATACTTATTAAATGCTATGTTGTTTTTACAACAGTTTTAGAACTAGAGTACAATTATTTAATTGAATGTTAAATCATGTAGCCTATTTCAAAACTGATCTAAAGCTAGAGGTCTTAAGGATTTTTTAAACAGCTTTAGCACTTCTGAAGGTGCACAGCATTGCTATCATCAAAATACTTTTTAATTTACATTACATTTGCATCTATCCATTTAGCAGATATTTTGGTCCAGACTGACTTATGATCATTTGAAATATCAGTATTGTTGCAATACGAAATTTCAAGAGTAAACTTTAATACACAGCTATCTTGCAGTGAGGCCTGCTCTGTGTTTGAGCCTTGAGGGAAAAGTGATCAGGCCTTTCCTTCTGTATTGCATGACCAAACAGAGAACTCATGTCAAACATGGTCATTGATTCATGGCACAAAGTCCCCATGCCCTCCCCCACACTTGTTGAGTGCCTGAGATAGAAACCAAATGGCAGTTATCTGGACAAATAGATATTAAGCCTGTTAGCACTGCACTGCTACATGAACCTGGTAAACAGGCCAGACCAGATCAAGAGTCACCACAGTATACAAAAAGACAAATGTTTGAAGCAGGGCAGGATATGCTGAGGTGTGTTTGTAAGTCGGGTTGGGACTTTAGACAGCTGTGCTGTGAATAGTAATCATCTTTGGTGGGTGTGTGTGTGAAGAAAATAAGAAAGAAAGGTGGGAATCAATGCAGTTCACATAGCGCAATCATATGTCAGCTTTTTTTCCCCTCAAATGCTGTGGCATCTCTTTTTGACATCACTCTTGTCATATGACTAGATATGTTGCTTACTGCATAATTTTATTTACTTCATTTTCTAGTATTACTGGTAAAGAAGACCATGATAATGACTGAAGAAACTTGTCAAAGGATTTGTTTGAATATTTGCTTGATCTGTAGGTTTTGGGTTGATGTAATCAGAGTTGTTCAGTGTTTTTTGTTCAAGTTGCCTGGAACTTCTTCATTTTACATTTACATACATTTATGCATTTAGCAGATGCTTTTATCCAAAGTGACTTACAGTGCATTCAGGCTATAAATTTTTATATTTTTACCAGTATGTGTGTTCCCTGGAAACTGAACCCACAACCTTTTGCGCTGCTAACACAATGCTCAACTACTGAGCCAAAGGAGCGCTCACTTTTTTTAAAAACTTTTTCATTTTACATTTATTTCAAAATTATATACTTACAGCTATTACTAGGTCTGGTATACAAAGCAGTACAGAAACAAAATGGCATTTTTTAAATAATTTTTTTGACATTTTACATTAATATAAATTTAATGAGCATTTCACGATTGTTTATTTATTTTTATGTTTTTTTTTTAATTGTTATAATGTGCAGTGTACAATGTATTGTTGAGATCTTTTTGTAGACACAAATTATATTAAATTCCATTATGCTCCTGTACTTTCACACACTTTACTACAACTGATGCATTTAGAAAAAAATAGTTTATACTGTACTGGCCTGCATGTTGTCTCATTATTATTATTAATGTACATAATTCATATTTTTATTTATTGTCTATTGACTAAGCAAACCATTGCTTGCATTAAGGACATTGGCCAAGGACAATGACAACAGTACACTGTTAATGCAATTAAGGCTGAGTATATTTTACTCAAACAGAAAATCAATCCATATCACAGTTCTCTGAGTAATCTTTTTGAAGTGGGTTATGTGTAACCAGTAGTGGAAATGCCTCTATTATTATTATTATTATGATTATTATTATTATTATATTTGGTTTTTTTTTAATAATTATTTAAAATACTTTTATTATATCTGTTGTGTCCCCATTTTGCTTTTACGACTGCTGCAATTCTGAGCTGCATGAGCTCCACAAGTTTATGTAAAACTGGATGATCATGTTTTGCAACATGATTTGAGAATAAGCCAAAGTGCGAATTGTGCTTCAATGGAGGCAAAACCATCAGACTGTCTGTACAAAGGAGTTTTCATGTAACAAAGAATCTGAAATAGATGCAGAATCTTCTATGGTTTTTCTAACAATTATTTTGTCCATTCTATGATGTTTTAAAACTATAATACTTAATTTATAAGCAGGTGTAAGTATTTTTTTTATTATTATTTTTTTATTTTAATGAGGTTCCTGACTTTTAGACTCCACTGCATGCTGAACTGGTTGTCACAGTATATGTCGTCTGACTGTGTGTGTGTGTGTGTGTGTGTCTGTGCTGCTGCTCTTGACTGAAAATAGCAGCTGTCGACCGAGCATCTGTTACCTAGAGGTAGAGAGAGTTGATCGGAGGTTCAGGGGGAGATGTCAGCTCTTTGAAATAAGCCTATGCGTAATGTAAGGCACTGAAGGCCTGTAAGGCACTGAGAGGAAGATTCCCCATTAAAGATTCCCCACACTCTAAAAACAAAGAATTCTGAATGCATGAAATGCATACAAACTAAGGGAAATTAGGAAAGTTTCACTGCCTCTCCTGGGCTTATGTTTCAAAATAGGATAGTTTGAATCTCACTGTTCAGCAAATAGTCCTATCTGATTGCATTTGAATCTGAATAGATGATCCACTGGGTGGAGATGCATCTGAGACAACAGACCTGGGTGCCCTTATCAACTTTGAGCTGCTAGTGAATTGCTAACTAATCTGCATACAGACTAGGCTGATCACATTGTCTCCGGGGTGAAAGACCATTTGTTTCAAAGAATAAAATAAAATTCTGATTTCTTCACATTCTTCTAAAACTGCTGTGAATAAAAACATGTGAACAAAGATGTCATGATTGTGAGAATAAGCACAAAGATGAGAAAGAAATGAGAAAATCAACAGCTTGCTGGTTATGAATATATTTTTGTACACACAGTAAACTCCGTGTTGCATAAAATTAAACTTCGCAGCTACTTTGACCAAAACCAGAGAATTAAATGTGAACTAGTATAGTTCAGAAGTAAATCTGATAAAATGATTCATTTTAAACCAAATTCAATCAGTGATAGGCTACATAATGCAGTTGAATTTTTATAGTTTTGATTTTCGTCATTCATCATAAGGAGATCAAAAATGTAAACGTGATAAGCATCTTGTGACAATCTAAATTTAAAACGGTAAGACTTTAAAAAGACAAAATTGTAGAATACATTAACAGTCACGTTAAAAAATTATTACGTATCATGCTATTTTGTAGATTTGTAGCTGGTTATATGCGGTATGTATTCAGACATATATTTTCCCATTATGTTTATCGCAACACAACTCAAATATTTATAAAATATATATTATTTCATACCGTCAACCAGATGCTCAGTGAAACAAATAGTGACGCAGTTTGTCGAGGCGGGGAGAATTTGTGTCGATTGTGTGTGATTTGCGGGTCTGTCAGGGAGGAGAGGAGGGGGGGTTACAGTCCTCCTCCCGTGTATAAAATCTCCAACCATTGCGTTTTCTTCCTCTTTCTGTTACCTGGCATAGGGGAGCAGCAGCTCAGGAGATAGCTCTCAATCTTGGTGAGTACTTTCTGTATTGGTCAGGCCTTGGCTTTTACGCTAATAAGTTCTATTTTAGAAACTTTTGAAGGATTTTCTTCAGGTTGACCGTGTTTTGACATTTTCAGTGTTGTTAAAGTTACTCTTTGTGCTGTAATCACTTTTGGTTTCTACAATCGTTTTCTTTCTGGTGATGTGTTCGTAAAAGTGACTTCTTTTTAATTAGTAGTGTATTTAGAGGAGATGGACTTGAATTTAACTCTTCCATTTTTTTTTGTCGTGTAACAAAGTCCATCTCTCAAAGAATGGAAACCGGCAGAAGAACAAAGGCCGAGAGACTTAAAGTCACGGGACCGTTAAAAGCCTTCCGCACATTCTCGCATCCAACAACTGTTATCAGTGACTGGAGAGCCAGCTGTCTGCATCCTTATGGATTCCTTTCAGACATTTTGGATTTTTTCCTGTAACTTAATATCGCGTCACTCTAAAGAAACACGTGTCGCAGTTGCCTTATGGTGAAGTAGGCCGGTTTAATCCAGGGCCTATTACTATCTATTGCTCGTTACAAAATCCCCGCTCAAAAGTTTTAATGATGGAAAGCCTGTGTTTTACCCATGCATCTTTTTTCAACGTTATTCTTTTTTTAAATACAGGAACTAATCAATCATGGGAAAGGAAAAGACCCACATTAACATCGTGGTTATTGGCCACGTCGACTCCGGGAAGTCCACCACCACCGGACATTTGATCTACAAATGCGGTGGAATCGACAAGAGAACCATCGAGAAGTTTGAGAAGGAAGCTGCTGAGGTGAGGGAGACTTAAACACTTGTAGTGGATGCTTCGTGAATTTTGTTAATTGATTGCGGCAGAAGTGAGTAACAAGAGCCAAAATGGCGGCTGTAGCACGCGTTCCTGTGCTAAAGCCGGTTGGGTGTGGAGTGGGCGGTGCTTCACTATGACGTTGCAGATTCTGTAATGGCGCCTAATAGGCCGCGCAACATGTGTGCTTGTCCCCATTCAAGCTTCAAGCATTTGTTTTAATAGTTAAACATTTAAAGCCACTTGTGACTTTTAAAGCTTAAATGCCTTGTATAGAAAATTCTAAATGACAATACTTCCCTTTATTTAATTTGTCTGCAAAATAGATGGGCAAGGGCTCCTTCAAGTATGCCTGGGTTCTGGACAAACTGAAGGCCGAGCGCGAGCGTGGTATCACCATTGACATTGCTCTCTGGAAATTTGAGACTAGCAAGTACTATGTCACCATCATTGATGCCCCTGGCCACAGAGATTTCATCAAGAACATGATCACTGGTACTTCTCAGGTATTACCACTTTCTACTCGCACAGAACTCTTTTGTAATTTAGGAGGCTGAGGTCTAACTTTTTCTTCCTCCCTCCCTTCCTTCCAGGCTGACTGTGCAGTGCTGATTGTTGCTGGTGGTGTTGGTGAGTTCGAGGCTGGTATCTCCAAGAACGGACAGACCCGTGAGCATGCCCTCCTGGCTTTCACTCTGGGAGTGAAACAGCTTATTGTTGGAGTCAACAAGATGGACTCCACCGAGCCCCCCTACAGCCAGGCCCGTTTTGAGGAAATCACTAAGGAAGTCAGCGCCTACATCAAGAAAATCGGATACAACCCTGCCAGTGTTGCCTTCGTCCCAATTTCTGGATGGCATGGTGACAACATGCTGGAGGCCAGCTCAAACGTAAGGTTTTTTTTTTTTTTTATGCAACTTCACAGTGGGAAATAAGTTCATATGTGGAACACCTCTGCTAGTGTTCACGCCACATCTTAGTTGACAATTTTTGTCTGTTTTTAGATGGGTTGGTTCAAGGGATGGAAGATTGAGCGCAAGGAGGGTAATGCTAGCGGTGTTACTCTCCTTGATGCCCTGGATGCCATTTTGCCACCCAGCCGTCCCACCGACAAGCCCCTCCGTCTGCCACTTCAGGATGTCTACAAAATTGGAGGTTCGTGTATATAACATGAAGCTATCAAAGCTCTAAAGTAAAACACTTGAATTGGTTTAACCTTCTCAACTTCTCAGGTATTGGAACAGTGCCTGTGGGTCGTGTGGAGACTGGTGTCCTCAAGCCTGGTATGGTTGTGACCTTTGCCCCTGCCAACCTGACCACTGAGGTAAAATCCGTTGAGATGCACCATGAGTCTCTTGCTGAGGCCACTCCTGGTGACAACGTTGGCTTCAACGTTAAGAACGTGTCTGTCAAGGATATCCGTCGTGGCAACGTGGCTGGAGACAGCAAGAACGACCCCCCTATGGAAGCCGGCAGCTTCAATGCTCAGGTTAGGCTTTCCCCTGTCATCTTGGTCCCCAAGTCACTTGAATTGCAGAGTTGTTTGAATGCTAAATTGTATCTGTGTTTAGGTCATCATCCTGAACCACCCTGGTCAGATCTCTCAGGGCTATGCCCCTGTGCTGGACTGCCACACTGCTCACATTGCCTGCAAGTTTGCTGAGCTCAAGGAGAAGATCGATCGTCGTTCTGGCAAAAAGCTTGAGGACAACCCCAAGGCTCTCAAATCTGGAGATGCTGCCATTGTTGAAATGATCCCTGGCAAGCCCATGTGTGTGGAGAGCTTCTCTACCTACCCTCCTCTTGGTAAGTTCACGGCATGCCATTCGACACTTGCATCCATACCCTGCACTTTTGTAGGCTTCTGTACTAATCGCTCTCCATCCACAGGTCGCTTTGCTGTGCGTGACATGAGGCAGACCGTTGCTGTTGGTGTCATCAAGAGCGTTGAGAAGAAAGTTGGCGGTTCTGGCAAGGTCACAAAATCTGCACAGAAGGCTGCCAAGACCAAATGAATTTCCCTTCGAGTTCCAAAGGTTGTGGTATGCTCTTCCCAACCTCCTGAAATTTCTCTAAATCTGGGCACTCTACTTAAGGACTGGCTTATGCTGATTAAAACCCATCGGAAAAGTTTTCGCAGGAAAGGAAACCAACTTGGATTTAAGTGTGGCTCCATTTATTGACTGAGAGTGCCTCTTTCAGTTGTTAAATTTATGTTGATGGTTTAGAACTGCACCTGATGCCACAGTAAAATTTGGAAAAAAGCTGCTGAATAAACTAATAAAGGTATTAAAAATTGAAGTTGCGCTTTGTCTCCTGTCATCAGTGGGGGAACTGGGTGGGATTTTTGGGATCTGCAACTGAAATCCGATTTGTCATGGTCCTTGCAGCTGTTTTAACACGTGTTGCAGCCGGGTTTCTTCTACAGTGTGCCCACTTTACTGATGTCTTCTCCTCCAATCACAAATAGTGAGTGCGGAGTAAAGCTGCCAATGGTACCCCACATCCGAGCAGTATCCATGTATCTAGGTGTTTTTTCATATCCCACCCCTTTCTGAACCTGTATAAATTTAGACGGGCAGTGTGACTCGGTCCTTTTTCTCCAGTCTGCTCTGGGCTGTCTGTAGTGCTTTTAGTCGGGTAAGTTTATTACGGCTTCATTTTATTGTTTTAATCTTAAGAATAGCTAGGCTGTAAAGGAAAAGCCCACAAATGCATTTAAGATCATAAGGTGGTCTAATTTGTTTTCAGGGTAGCTGATTCAGAACGGGTTCATTTAACTTCCAGGTTTCTATGATTTCTCATAACTCGTTCCCACTTATACACGTAGAGAGCACAAACTTGTTGGTAAAGCTGGAGAGAACATGGCTGGTGCTGTCATTCCAGTCCTTCAACATGGAGGACACGAAGTGAACGGAGGGAGGGCTGGGTGTTGCCAGATCTGGCGAAAAGAAGCTCGACTTAAAATGGAAACGAGCCATTTATGTAACCTAAATGCGGGGTTTTCTAATTCCGTCCCAGAAAATAAATGCATTAAAACTGTTGTTCGTCTCGAACGCTGTGAACACTTTAACAGCTGCAACTAATAGTAAATCATTTTATGCTATGTAAACCGAGCTCTTGCAAAATTGCGACTATATCAACCCGCCACATAACGTCGTTATATTATTTATACTTTAAATTATAACAGGCGGACATGGCAACACCGCCGGTCCCGCTCGTTGACGCAGAGATTACCCCACGCCCCATGATCCGGTTTCATCGCTCATGTGCTTATTTATTGCCAGAAATCCTTGAACGGAAATGCTTAAACTAAACTCAGCAATGTCTTTCCCCACAGTAAATTTACAACATGGGTAAGGAAAAGACTCATATTAACATCGTGGTTATCGGCCACGTCGATTCTGGCAAGTCCACGACCACCGGACATCTCATCTACAAATGTGGAGGCATCGATAAGAGAACCATCGAGAAGTTTGAGAAAGAAGCCGCTGAGGTACGTCATCACAGCCGGGTGACTTTCGATGACTAATGTCTCTCGATGACGAATATATTCTGGGCGTGTCTTTTTAAACACCATGTGTTGTGAGCGACATCTACAGTTCAGTTTTACTGGGCTCAGTCTGTTCAAAATGTCCAAACTGAGCATATGCTTGCAATGTATTTTACAAAAACATAGTCATTAATGATAAAATAGAGTTGTAATTAATACATCACTTACAGATGTTTTGTTTGAAAAGATGTTAGTATTCTATAAGCTATTTTCCTTTATCTATCTATCTATCTATCTATCTATCTATCTATCTGTCAGCCTCTATATTATTATTTTATCCATTCTGTCTCACAAACATCTCAAATATGCTTCTGAATATTTTTTCTGCATCAAGATGGGCAAGGGCTCCTTCAAGTACGCCTGGGTTCTGGACAAACTGAAGGCCGAGCGCGAGCGTGGTATTACCATTGATATTTCTCTCTGGAAATTTGAGACTAGCAAGTACTATGTCACCATCATTGATGCCCCTGGCCACAGAGATTTCATCAAGAACATGATCACTGGTACTTCTCAGGTAGGTTTTTTTTTTAATGCCAACAAATCTATCACAGATTACTGTGTCTGTGTGTAATGATTTAATTGTTGCATTATTATTATTGTTTAAATGTTGTGATTTTATTAATTCCTTCCAGGCTGACTGTGCCGTGTTGATTGTCGCTGCTGGTGTTGGTGAGTTCGAGGCTGGTATCTCCAAGAACGGACAGACCCGTGAGCATGCCCTGCTTGCCTACACTCTGGGAGTGAAACAGCTTATTGTTGGAGTCAACAAGATGGACTCCACCGAGCCCCCCTACAGCCAGAAGCGTTATGAGGAAATCACTAAGGAAGTCAGTGCATACATCAAGAAGATCGGTTACAACCCTGCCACTGTTGCCTTCGTCCCAATTTCTGGATGGCATGGTGACAACATGCTGGAGCCCAGCACAAACGTGAGCATCTGCTGCTTTTTCCTGAAGGTTTTCTTTAGGGTTTGTGATCACGGCGATTGTTCATGGTTTTTGGTTTCTATTTTCTCTATGGATAATAGATGACCTGGTTCAAGGGATGGAAGATCGAGAGGAAGGAAGGTGCTGCCAGCGGTGTTACTCTTCTCGAGGCCCTGGACTCCATCCTGCCACCCAGTCGGCCCACCGACAAGCCCCTCCGTCTGCCTCTGCAGGATGTGTATAAGATTGGAGGTAAGCATTAACCATCAACCAGGGTTATTATAGGTAGGAATTTTATTTTTTTATATATTTAAGTGATTTTATTTGTCTTTGGTTCTGAATTTGTAGTTTTTTGTTTTAGTTTTCTAGTTTTGTGTTTTGTAATTTCATCAGTTTTAGTATTTTAGCTCTGCCATAGTTAATACGCCAAATTAGTACAATTCTAAAATGCTTTCATGTTTTTAGTACAGTCTAGTGTTATTGCAGTGATTCTCAAATGTATCCAAAGAAAACTTCCAAGAGGCGTCTTATTTTAAAGAGAATCCCTCAACAATTGTTTTTCTTTTAAAACATTGGATACCTGTAAATATGAGTAAGGGATTTCTAGATCTGGGAAAGTCATGTAAATTAATAAAATCTTTAAACTCCATGGGCATACTTGTACTTTTTTTTTTTTATCCTCTTGTTTAATCCTTATTCAGTAAATTACAAACACTATTTTCATGTTTAATGCAGACAGGTTGAAAATTGTATAGTATAACAGTGGAAAAAAAACTAAAGTGATTTATAGTTAGTTTTGAAGTAATACATTTAAGTTTAGTCTCAGTGTTTCCCAATTTTTTATTTTTTTTTATTTTACTGAACGAAGGTGCTTGCTTTTAGATTTAGTGTTCATTAACAATAACAACACAGCCTCCAAACTCATTCACAGTTCTCTCTAATGAGAACCCAACCTCTGCCACTCATTCAAACACTGTCTGTGTGTTTCCCTCAGGGATTGGAACTGTGCCTGTTGGACGTGTTGAGACTGGAACTCTGAAAGCTGGTATGGTTGTGACCTTTGCCCCTGCCAACCTGACCACTGAGGTCAAGTCCGTTGAGATGCACCATGAGTCTCTTGCCGAGGCTCTCCCTGGTGACAACGTTGGCTTCAACGTTAAGAACGTGTCTGTCAAGGACATCCGCCGTGGTAATGTGACTGGAGACAGCAAGAACGACCCCCCTATGGAGGCTGCAAACTTCACCGCTCAGGTTAGATATAACTAATAATAGAATATTATCTGCATGATCTACATAATGTCAGGTGCTTTATAATGTACCCCTCTTTCTTGCAGGTCATCATCCTGAACCACCCTGGTCAGATCTCTCAAGGCTATGCCCCTGTGCTGGACTGCCACACTGCTCACATTGCATGCAAGTTTTCTGAGCTCAAGGAGAAGATCGACCGTCGTTCTGGCAAGAAGCTTGAGGACAACCCCAAGGCTCTCAAATCTGGAGATGCTGCCATTATTCTTATGGTCCCTGGCAAGCCCATGTGTGTGGAGAGCTTCTCTCAGTACCCACCACTGGGTATGTGTCAACATTTATGTTGCCATGAAAATTATATATTGAACATCAATTAAAGGTTCTGCTTTAATTGAACTCCTTCCTATTTCACTACTACTTTTCAGGTCGTTTTGCTGTGCGTGACATGAGACAGACCGTCGCTGTTGGTGTCATCAAGGCCGTTGACAAGAAAACCTCCACTGCTGGCAAGGTGACCAAGTCTGCTCAGAAGGCTGCCAAAGCCAAATGAATCAGCGCATCTGACACCCAGCAAGCCTCATTGAAATCCTACACTGCAATGTCTCAGAACCTGAGCACGGTTTTAAAGGACTGGCTTAAGCTGATAAAAACCCACCGTAAAAGCTTCAGAAGGAAAGGAGGAAACCATGTATTTCTGAACACCTTAGGAGAAAACCATTATAAAAATAAACAGTGATCATTCATCATTTTGTGCCATTATTCTTTCTAGTAGAGGTCAAAGCATAATGAATGGGTTTTATTGTAAGTGCATTCATAAATAAATTCTTCTTGAACATGATAAATATGATTAAGATTCTTTTCTTTTTTTACACATTTGAATTCTGAATCTTTCAGTGTAATTACATTTACAATTTACAATATATTACATTTAATTATATAATTATATAATTACATTTAATTATTACACAATTTACAGTAAATTACATTTAATTATATAAATTACATTTAATTATATCGCAATTGCACCATCAAGTTAGGCACATCAACCATAACTCCTTCAAAAATAGCCAGAAACCTTGGAGTTATGATTGATGATCAGCTGACTTTCTCAGACCACATTGATAAAACTGGCCGGATCCTGCAGATTTGCTTTATTCAAAATCAAGAAGATCAGGCCCTTTCTTTCAGAACATGCAACACAACTCCTTGTTCAAGTTCTTGTTCTGTCCAGGCTGGACTATTGCATTGCTCTATTAGCAGGTCTTCCAGCCAGTTCTATCAAACCTTTACAATTAATCCTATTATATTACCCTAAATAATAATGCTCACATAAAATTCAAGGCATTGACATTTGCCTACAAAACTACCACTGGCTCTGCACCCCTTTACCTAAATTCATTACTTCTGACTTATGTGCCCTCTAGAAGCTTGCATTCTGCAAGTGAACGTCGCTTGATTGTGCCATCCCAAAGAAGCACAAAGCCCTTGCTATGTGTACTGCGTAAATAAAATTGAGACTTGTTATAGCACTTGTATATCATTGCTCTTTTGTTGTTTTTAATTGCTTTTATTGTCCTCATTTGTAAGTCGCTTTGGATAAAAGCGTCTGCTAAATGACTAAATGTAAATGTATAACGAACACTAATAGAAATAATGCTGAAAGAAAAGAAAATACACATTTTAGATTTAAAACTTAAAATAAATATCAATAAAAATATACCCGTGGCAAATAACTGAAATAAGTTTAAACTGAACTACTCAAATATCTAAAATTATAACTAAAACAGAAATAAAAGCAAAAGAATTCAAATTATTACTAAAAATAAAAGCTAATTCAAAATTTTAAATATTATAATAGCATCTAAATACAAAAATAGCACTGTTATGTACACACAGTGCACTTTTAGGCTAAAATCTCATATTGTTTATATTGTTAAAAAACATTTATTCATACTTTTGTTTAGTAAAATTCAGCCATCTGTTTTAATTCAACAAACAGTCTGTTGTATCCCTTAAAGTCTTAAGAACATAATCGCCATTTCATCAACTTCTGAGGGTTAACCATATACACTTCGGTCAGCACATAACAAAGGCATTTGTACAGTTAGACATTGCTTTCAGCTGATAAAATACGTCTGTGCACACTACACCTGAGTGACACCTGCTGACACACAAGAATCTAGCATGCAAACATCAAAGATCTGTTCCTTAAGTTTCGGTTTTATATCACCGGAATGAAGTCACACCCAGAAACTTTTACTGTAAAGCAAAAGATCATCTGATGTGGCAGGGAGGAGCTTAGAATCAATATACACTTGTGTTGTATTTCTGTGTGAGTAGATCATATTCTCTAGACCAGGAAGTGGGTAAGTCTGGATTCACGTGTATCATAAACTAGTATGCTGGTGAAAATGTAAATAGGTGAAGAATAGATCAAAATCTTTGTCACAAAGTTACCTTGCTTTAACTTTGCTGTAAGTTTTAGTAAATGCTGTGTAATTTTTCTGTTCTTGTTGCAAAATACAGATATAAATATTGTCCATCAAAGCATCCCTGATGTTTTTATCAGTTTGGAATGTCTTTTGTTTTATATTCCCTTTTTAAGCTTGAGCGTTCCGTTTACGTTTATACTCTTAAAATGTACGAAAGTCATACAACGGTGTAAAGCTCTCAGGTGTTGCACAATTGTCTGTAAAAAAAAACCCACTGAGTTGATAGTCAATTATTCTCTATGTGTATGGGTTTAACTGATTTTTATTGTTTTATCTATGGAGAAATACTAACACATTTCCATACAATTTTCTTTTGAATTTACTCTGTATTCAGATTTTAGGCTGGACTGAATATCAAAACAGAGGATCTGAAGACCACTGTATATCTGCCCTTGGGTTTTTCACAGCTCTATTATGGAAAGCCAGAGGAGATCATGTAATGTGGAGGATCTTTACTAGGTTGCTCTTTGAGTTAATGTTTGTATCTATGTACATTTGTTTATACTTGTTCTGTTATCATAAAGTTGGAGATGATTCTACCATTTCACCCGAGCTGGACCGCTTGATCAGGCAGAGAGGTCGAGATCTACGGCTGCGCAAGCTTGACCAGCAGAATGCTGTGAAGATAGTTAACCATCTAATGGACAGCTTGCTGGAATTCCTGAAGAATAATGAGGATCAGCCCTTCTTCAGGGAGGTCTCAGTTCTCACCAGTGGAAGCTATTATGAGTTGGTGAAGGTAAAAAATCTGAATGATTATTTTGAGAAAAATCAGCTAGTAGCGTCAAATAGAAAGAGTTGCCCAAGTTTGTATCAGATATGGTCTATTTTTAATATACAGTAAATTGAGCAGAAGTGACAGTAAAGTAAATTATAATGTTACAAATTATTCAGTGTTCACATGATTTAAAAATGTTCAGCTATTTCAAAAAACACTCTGTTGAACTTTTTAATAACTTTTTAAGAACCTTCGTCTACACACACACACACACACACACACACACACAAAACAGTTTTCAACAATGATAATAATAAGGAAAGTTTCTTGAGCGGCAAATTAGCATATTTCACTGATTTCTGAAGGATCATGTGACACTGAAGACTTCTTTCAAAATCGTTTAAAAAATCTTACCGACCTCAAACTTCTGAACGCTAGTGCAATAATCCTCCACATCTAGAAGAACAAAGATTGACTAAAATGATTATTGAAATAATGGAATGACAAAATATAATTCTATCACCAACAGATCAACAAACCCAATGAGTTTGACATTATGCTGAAACTGAAAGGCCCAAGGCTTGTACTCTCAGAACTGGAAGAATATCAAGGACTGTTTTATAAGATAAAGCTTTGCAAAGCCACACGAACTGAAATCCAGCACTTTCTTCTGGAAGATGAACGAACCGTCTCAGCAACCAAAATCAAAGCAGAAATGAACCGCTTGGTCCGCAAATTCATTAGCAATCATTTTCAAGGTGCGTTTTATTGATCTTTCTCTCAACACCATGTCATGTTCAGATAGCTTTTTATGCTCTACAATTAAAAAATTTGGGGTAAGATTTTTAATTATTTGAAAGTGTATTTGATGCAAAAATGAAGTAAAAAGATTTTAAAATATTCAGCAATTTCTCCAGTCTGTGTAACAGTATCCCTCAGAAATCATTCTAATATGCTGATTTGCTGCTCAAGAAAAAACATAAAACATCTTGACCTCAAATTTTCGAAAGGTATATAACCTTCTGCCACCCGTTTACAGGTGAAGGTTGGGTGATACGCAGAAATCTAATAAATTCACCGGCAGTGACCCTTGAATTTAAGGCGAAAGAGAATGAGGATGATGTGATGTCTGTGGACATTGTTCCTACTCTTGAGGTGCCACAAGGTTGGCCACAAGCAGCACGGGCAGGCCCCAATATAGACAAATGGCTTGGAAAAAAAAGTCGTCGCCAATTTTTAAGTAAGGCTGTGTATTTTGTCCCAAAGAGACCAAAAGGAAGAAACCTCAAAGATGACGCCAAAGGTATGCGGGCACAACACCTAAAAATTCAGTCATTACAAAAAATGTCTTTCTTTCCTTAGCATAAAGGATTTATATATTTGAATTTGTTTTCAGAGAGCTGGCGAATATCATTCTCTCACATTGAAAAAGAGATGATGCATTATCATGGCAATAAGAAGACGTGCTGTGAGACTCATTCCAATAGGTGTTGTCGGTATGAGCGAACACTCATTTTTATAGCTGGTTATGTTATAGATTCATGTTATGATGCCCCTAAGATTTTTCTCTTCTTTCTTATAGGAAACTTTGTTTGCGGCTTCTGAAGTGTCTGATTGAGGGACTGAAGCAGCAGTATCCCAAAGAGCTTGAGCCTCTGTGTTCCTACCATGGGAAAACAGCCTTCTTCCACATCCTTTCAGACAGAGTGCACGATACCCTTTGGTCTCCAGGCCAGCTGTCCATCTCCTTCATGAAGCTCTTTGGATACTTTGAGCAATGTGCACTGAATGGTTCACTACCCCACTTCTTCGTCCGCGAACATAATCTTTTCTCCCCACCTGCATTTCCCAAGCGAGCTCTTTTATTTCTGACCAATGTTCTGAGGGAACAAAGAGAATTGGGGCTCCCTGTTCTGAAGGTCCCAAGTCCTACCTCTGCTCTTGTTCCTGACACTGATGCTGTGATTCACCCAATCAGTGGCACAGAGAGTATTGTGGCTTCTGAGCGTTCTTTTAAGCATGTATATGTATGCTTAATGGTTGTCATTGTGTGTGTAGGAATCGGATGTGTATTTCAAAAATGAATGATGACTGATGTTTTTTTTTTTTAATCCTCTCCAGATATGGAGAGGTAATCATTTGCGCAATATAAAATGATTGCAAACATTTCTAGTGAAAATTATGTAAAAGATCATCCATTTATGTCATATGCTTAAATTATTTTCTGTGTGTTTTATCAGAAATGTACAGCCATATATCCATGAGAAATAAAATTGGAGGAAAAAAATAAAACACTTTTAATTAAATCCAAGAAAAGACAGCTTATATGAACTGGATGTGAAGTCTGATTTCATACATGTATGTTTTGCTGTGCTAAGGACTGAATTAGCAATTTAGACCTTCAGAGTAGTGCCATATTTCCTTTGTGACAGGAATGGAAACAAGGGATAAGTAGTAGTGTTTTTCTTTAACAGCATATTGGTCGTACAGCTGACTAAATGTCTTTAATATATATATATATATATTGGACAAAAATTTCATAAAACAATTTTGAAACATTTGAGTTGAGGAAATAAGACATAGGACATTAATACAGTGTGTTCTATTGTAAAGACTGTTAGTCTATATGTTTTCATCCACATTAAATCAAATTCAGTGTCTAACTTCACTGTTAGACTTTGCCGTAATTTTACAGTAACTTACCGCAAAAAAGCCCAGTAAAATACCATTTATATTAGTTACGGTAAACTACTGTAATATGCACTGCATTGTGGGTATTTTGTATGAATTTTACAGTAACTTACTGTATATGGTCATTTACAGTACTTTACTGTTTACGCAAAAGCAGTAGTGCTACTGTAAATGAAGAAGACAGATATCTATACATACAATTAAGTTGTATGCCTTTTTGTATGCAAATTGCCTTTGTCATTGTGTCCACAACTTGTATTACTCATAGGGCTATATGCATATTGTATTAATGTTTTAGGCCTATTAAAATGTCATATGATAATGTTTTATAGTTTTTTCCGTCTTGTTCTGCAGATGAAAATCATAAAATTATTCTCATTTCACACACTGGATGTTAATTTTAATAGTAGCATTTTCTCCAATAAAAAAACAACAACAACAACAACAATAATAATAATAATAATAATAATAATAATAATAATAATAAACGGAGCAGAAACAATAGGGTCCTCTCACCATCGGTGCTCGGGCCCTAATAATAATAGTAATCGACAGCTGGTTCCCATACAGGCAAATTAGGCATTTTTTGTTTTATTTTCATTCCAGGTATAAGAGCACAGGTGTGGTGATATTTAAATAACAACAATAATAATAATAATAATAACTTTGCTTAGACCTCACAAATTTTAAATTGTTGCTCACGTGCAAAGCCTGCGCAACAACCTGGCAGAATGTAAACTGATGTTTGTGTGACGTGTCGAGTGCGCGCAAAACTGACGTCTGTCAGAGTGGATCGCTACTAGAAGCCAGCTGCAAGTTTTTCTGAGGTAAGTACTTTTTACTTAACAAATTTATTTTATAAGTTACTTTTACAACGTAAACCATTACCAATATCAATTAAATATAGCTAAATTTATGAAGAAAGTAAATAATACAATCTAATAGGCTATTATTAACACGACAGTCTGAAGGAACTTTTAGTTTTCCTCAAAAACTGCCGCTTTCATATCCCATTATGTCATACAGTTGACTGACTGCTTTTAGATGGACCCAATGTAGTATTTTCACAATGGTTTTCCGTATTTTTTAAGACCAGTTATGGTATATTTTACTCGTCATTTAAATGAATGCCGTTAAATGTGTGTGACGTTAGGCTATTTAAAGTAACGTTGGCGCGAATTCTCAAACGCACTCTCTCGCAGTCTCTCTCCCCCAGTCCACTGCAAGCAAGAGCACACTCAATTGATACTGAAATAATGTATTGGCGCAACAGATTTGGCAAGCGCTCCAGCTCCAGTGTATATTAGTGCTTATTTGTGTTCACTCTCTGGTGAATGGCAAATGAATCTTACAACGCATTTTGCAGCGGTGAGCATCAATGTAGCCATTCACAGACATAACGTTAGTTGTCTGGTCTCTTGAACGCAATGACCTATCAAAGGTGTTCAAGTTAGTCAGAATCTACTCACTGCTCACAACGCCATTTTAATTCAGTGCCGAATTATGCAGGCTCGCGAATCCTCTCATCAACAAAGTCTAGACACGATGTAAGAGGTTTATTGGACCGACAGCAAATTGAATGCTGCAAACTGTCTGGTTCACCGTGCGATTCACTCTGCACGTGACAGAAATATGACATGTTAAAATAGTAACGCTTTTAAAGCAATGTAAAGGCAGACCAATAGATTAATTGAAAAATATTCATTGCAAAATATTTTAGATATTCTATGCTGATTATTGGTAAAACTGATTTTCTTCTCCCTTTTTTCAGTGTTGATTGTCATCTGATTGTGTAAGTGATCCCAGATCTGTGATTTAACATCTTCATATAGTCATTACCCATGAATCATTGACGAAAAATAATGTTTCTTCTTTTTCTCTTTTCCCTGTGTCATCAGGAGCTAACTACAGCCCAAAGGCTCTTTTAAGAGCCACAAGCACTGAGGATCTTTGGCTTTGTAAGTATGTTTTGACTATCAGTTCAGATGCATTAACATATTGTAATGCATAACTTAGGGCTTTACACTTACATTTCTTTTTAGGAGCACTTAGGTATTTTTTTTATTTATTTAACCTTAATAAAAATTAAATAAAAAATAAAGTAAAACCCTGCCCTCTATTTAATATTCCGTTTCACATGGAAATACTTCACAACACTGGAGAAAAGTTGTTTGCAACTTTCTGTTCACTGGGACTTTAATGAGGCTCAGAAGGGGCATGAATGCATTTAAATTTATGATAACAATATGTTATGAGATTAATGTTTTAAATAGAAGGTTTAAAATAGTGGGTCATTGACTCACTAGATTTGTTTGAAAACGCAGATTCATTCATAAACGAAACACCGCTGTGTAGTAGTGGGAAGTTTGGATAATTTTACTGACTCGGATATTTGAGTCTCGTTCAGCAAAATTAAAGAATCTTTTTCGAGTCATTTCGTTCATTTCAGAATAATATAAATAAAATGGCATGCAATGCAGCCAAAGCCAAATTATAAGAAACCAAAATGTTTTATTAATTGATTAGTTGTTGGGTCAATTTGTCCCTCCCGGTCAAATATTGCGAACTTTCTGCAAACAGCAACAACAATTTTAAGTTGTCAGTGCTGGCAAATGACCATGGTATAAGCGGGATTATCCATGGCTAGCTATGCATTAAATGATTTAGGGTCATTTCGGTTTGGGTGGTTCTTTGCCTCCATGTCATTAAAATTGATAAATGCACAGGGCCGCTTTTAAAGATGACTACTGTATGTGTTAATATGAACATTTAAGACCTGTGTTTGTTTTTAGATTCTTTGTCAGGATCAATCCTGAAGAGGGCACAAAGTGCACTGCAAAATTCGGTAAAAGCCGAAAGACAGGTGGAACTGTACAGAGAAAAGTTGCAGCCATCAACTCCCGGGTAGCAACATTCCTGCAGAGGCTTACGGAATTTGAATGGAAGACTGCAAATTAGGTAAGTTTCTAATGCAGGGCTGGACTGGGACAAAAATTTGGCCCAGACAGGCCACCACAATCAGTCAAACACCAGTACACAATCTTTGCAGTTCCATTAAATATTTGTCGCTACTGTACTCAGGGTGCCTGTATGGAGCCAAAAGAGTCTCAATAAAGATAAATGCACACACTAGAAGAAGAATGAGCTTTATTGCCAGGTATGTTCACACATACGAGGAATTTGTTTTCGTGACAGAGCTCCGCAGTGCAACATAACAGCGACAGAACAAAAAACACAATAAGGAATAAAAAATACAAAAAAATACAAATAGGTGGGTAAGGATTGACAATATACAAATTGACAATGTATGGCAGGTATATTAAAAAGAGCATTTATGTATGTACATGTATATTATGTGGAAAAATTGTAACTGTACGCTAAGTATGTGTGTTTGGATAAATAAGTGTATGTGTATATAAATATAAATATAAGTAGTATAGTGTGTTCCATGTATGTACATGTATATTATGTGCAAAAGATTTACGTGTACGCTAAGTATGTGTGTTGGATAAAAAGTGTAGTGTATATAAATATAAATAGTGTAGTGTGTCCCACAGTTATTATCAGCTGTTCATAAGATGGATTGCCTGAGGGAAGAAACTGTTCCTGTGTCTGGTCGTTCTGGTGCTCAGTGCTCTGTAGCGTCGACCAGATGGCAACAGTTCAAAGAGGGAGTGTGCTGGATGTGAGGGGTCCAGAGTGATTTTAACAGCCCTTTTGCTCACTCTGGATAAGTACAGTTCTTGAATAGATGGGAGGGTTGTACCGATAATTCGCTCAGCAGTCCGGACTACCCTCTGTAGTCTTCTGAGGTCCGATTTAGAAGCTGAGCGGAACCAGACAGTTACTGAAGTGCAGAGGATGGATTCGATGATGGTGGAGTAGAACTGTTTCAGCAGATCCTGTGGCAGGTTAAACTTCCTCAGCTGGCGAAGGAAGTACAACCTCTGCTGGGCCTTTTTCACAATGGAGTCAATGTGAATGTCCCACTTCAGGTCCTGAGAGATAGTGGTGCCCAGGAACCTGAATGACTCCACTGCAGTCACAGTGCTGTTCATGATGGTGAGTGGGGGGAGTGCAGGGGGGTTTCTCCTGAAGTCCACGATCATCTCCACTGTTTTGAGCGTGTTAAGCTCCAGGTTGTTGAGACTGCACCACACAGCCAGCTCTTTAACCTCCTGTCTGTAAGCAGACTCGTCACCGTCCTGAATGAGGCCGATGAGTGTGGTGTCATCTGCAAACTTCAGGAGCTTGACAGAGGGGTCCTTAGATGTGCAGTCATTAGTGTACAGGGAGAAGAGCAGTGGGGAGAGAACACAGCCCTGGGGAGCTCCGGTGCTGATTGTACGGGTGCTGGATGTGTATTTTCCCAGCCTCACTAGCTGCTGCCTGTCTGTCAGGAAGCTGTTGATCCACTGACAGACGGAGGTGGGCACGGAGAGCTGAGTTAGTTTGGGCAGGAGGAGGTTTGGGATGATCGTGTTGAAGGCAGAGCTGAAGTCCACAAACAGGATCCTCACATAGGTCCCCGGTCTGTCTAGGTGTTGCAGAACATAATGCAGTCCGATGTTTACTGCATCGTCCACAGACCTGTTTGCTCTGTAGGCAAACTGAAGAGGATCCAGCAAGGGTCCAGTGATGTCCTTCAGGTGGGCCAGCACCAGTTTTTCAAATGACTTCATGACTACAGACGTTAGAGCCACAGGCCTGTAGTCATTTAGTCCTGTAATTTTGGATTTCTTTGGGATGGGGATGATGGTGGAGCGTTTGAAGCATGAAGGGACTTCGCACAGCTCCAGCGATCTGTTGAAGATCTTTGTGAAGATGGGGGCCAGCTGGTCAGCACAGGATTTCAGACAGGCTGGTGTAACACAATCTGGGCCTGGTGCTTTTTTCCTTTTCCGCTTCCTGAAGACCTGGCGCACCGCATCCTCGCTGATCTGTATTGCAGGTGTGGGGGAGAGGGGGGATGCAGGAGGTGTGAATGGTGAGAGCGCTTGATTGGAGAGGTGTTCAGGATGGGTTGCAGGAGTTGTGAGTGGTGTGAACAGTTGTTTGGAGAGGCATTCAGGGTTGGTTGCAGGAGTTGTGAATGGTGAGAGCGGTTGATTGGAGAGGTGATCAGGATGGGTTGCAGGAGCTGTTAATGGTGTGAACGGTTGTGTGGAGAGGCATTCAGGGTTGGTTGCAGGAGCTGTGAATGGTGTGAACGTTTGTTTGGAGAGGCATTCAGGGTTGGTTGCAGGAGTTGTTATTGGTGTGAACGGTTGTGTGGAGAGGTGTTCAGGGCAGGTGATGGGTGTTCTTTCAAACCTGCAGTAAAACCCGTTCAGATCGTCTGCCAGTCGTTGATTTTCCACAGTGCTGGGGGGTGGTGTCTTGTAATTGGTGATCTTCTTTAGGCTTTTCCACACTGATGCGGAGTCGTTCGAAGTGAACTGAGTCCTTATTTTTTCAGAATAATTCCTCTCTGCCACTTTGATCTCCTTTTCCAGTGTGTATTTAGCCTGTTTATACAAGACATTGTCCCCCTTCACGTAAGCATCTTCTTTGGCCTGACGGAGCTGTCTGAGTTTTGCAGTGAACCACGGTTTGTCATTGTTGTAATTTAGTTGAGTCTTGGTAGGAATACACATATCCTCACAGAAACTGATATATGATGTTACGGTCTCTGTGAGTTCGTCCAGATCGGTGGCAGCAGCTTCAAAAACACTCCAATCAGTGAGGTCAAAACAAGATTGTAAATCCTGCTCTGCTACATTAGTCCATCTTTTTACAGTCCTTAATACAGGTTTAGCTGATTTTAGTTTCTGCCTGTAGGTCGGTATAAGATGAACCAGAAGGTGATCAGAATGTCCCAAAGCTGCTCGTGGAACAGAGTGAAATGCATCCTTTATTGTTGTGTAACAGTGATCCAATATATTACTGTCTCTTGTGGGACAAGTAACATGCTGTCTGTATTTTGGCAGTTCACGGGAGAGATTGGCTTTATTAAAGTCCCCAAGAATGATTAAAACAGAGTCTGGGTGTTGTTGTTCTGTCTCTGTGATCTGCTCAGCGAGTTTCTGTAAAGCTGAGCTCACGTGCGCTTGAGGAGGGATGTAAACACTAACCAGAATGAACGAATGAAACTCCCGCGGCGAATAGAACGGCTTGCAGTTAATGAAGAGCGTTTCGAGATTTGAGCAGCACGTCTTCTTTAACACAGTTACATCTGTACACCACCGTTCATTGATGTAAAAGCATGTCCCGCCGCCGCGCGATTTCCCCGTTGATTCTGCGTCGCGATCCGCTCTAAACAGCTGAAAGTCCGGCAGATGGACCGCGCTGTCCGGTATGGTGTCATTCAGCCAAGTTTCCGTGAAACACAGAGCAGCAGAGTGGGAGAAATCTTTATTTGTCCGAGAGAGCAGAAGCAGTTCGTCCGTTTTGTTGGGTAGAGAGCGGAGATTTGCCAGATGGATGCTAGGCAACGGCGTTCGAAATCCGCGTTTTCTGAGTCTCACGAGCGCTCCCGCTCGCTTTCCCCGCCTGCGCGTCCTCTTGAAGCGTGTGATCAGGGCAGCCGCTCCGCCGACAAGAATGTCCAGCAAAACATCACAATAGTCGAAAACCGGTGAAATATCGGGAGATGTGTGTTGCCGAATATCCAGCAATTCGTCCCTGGTGAAACTGATTGCAGGAATATAACTAAAGACAGGACAAACTAACAAAAACACAAAAACAACTGCAGAGCACGTCACGGAGGCAGCCATCCTGTATCGGCGCCACTCAGAGGCGCCACTACATTCACATATGCACACACAGGATTCATACATGCACACACATGATTCATAAATACAAACACAGGATACACAAATGCGCACAAAATTTACAAATGCACACACAAAATTTAAAAAGCACAGAAGATTCACAAATGCATACAAAATTCAGAAATGCACACAAAATTCAGAAATACACACACAATTCAGAAATGCAAACAACATTTACAAATGCGCTCAAGATTCACAAATGCACAGGACAAGATTCAGAAATTTATTTCTGATGCACACACACATATATCTTGATTTACAAACTGCTTGCGGTCTGTGAACTTCACTGCCTTTTTTTAAACAGGGAATGATCTGCAACCAATCAGATATCTCCCTTGTTTTAGCCAATCACAAGAACGCACTCCACGGGGGATTGTTTACTTATAAGCCAATCACATGAACACGTTCACACAGCGCGATATGCCTGTGGTGCAGCATATTATAGCCTACTTATTTATGAAATTGTATGAAAATACAGATGTTTAGATTACAATTCAGGTTTATTTTTTATTATTTTTTACAAAATATAAATTTAAAAATGTCTCAATACATGTAGCCCAGTGACTGCAGAAAAAAAGTTAACCATGGATTCATAAATTTGCAATAAGCAATTATTTCATTTTATTGAAATATTTTAATGAAAGTTAAAAAAAAATTACACCTTTTTGAATATTTAAATATATCTAAATATTCTTTTGGATGCAATATAGAAGTCACTTTAATTATAATATTCGGTTCTTACATGAAGAGAGAGTCAGTGGTCCACTGCGAGAGGAAAGTGACTCTCCGACTGCGAAAAGTGGGTCTCCGGCTGCGTGAGGAAAGTGAGTCGTTCGCTGCGAGAGGAAAGTGAATCGTTCGCTGAGGAAAGTGAGTTGCTCTTTGAGTGAGGAAAGTGAGTCGTTCGCTGCGTGAGGAAAGTGAGTCGTTCGCTGCATGACTCGTGAGGAAAGTGAATCGTTCGCTGCGTGAGGAAAGTGAGTCGTTCGCTGCGAGAGGAAAGTGAGTCGTTCGCTGCATGACTCGTGAGGAAAGTGAATCGTTCGCTGCGTGAGGAAAGTGAGTCGTTCGCTGCGAGAGGAAAGTGACTCTCCGGCTGCGGAAAGTGAGTCTCCTGCTGCGCAAAGTGAGTGTCCGGCTGCGCAAAGTGGGTCGCCGGCTGCGTGAGGAAAGTGAGTCGTTCGCTGCGAGAGGAAAGTGACTCTCCGGCTGCGCAAAGTGGGTCGCCGGCTGCGTGAGGTAAGTGAGTAGTTCGCTGAGGAAAGTGAGTCGTTCGCTGCGTGAGGAAAGTGAGTAGTTCGCTGATTGGCTTATAAGTAAACAATCCCCCACGTGGGGTGCATTCTTGTGATTGGCTAAAACAAGGGAGATATCTGATTGGTTGCAGATCATTCCCTGTTTAAAAAAAGGCATTTGTGTGTCGAGCCAAGTCAGGGGAGTCTCAAAATTCACACACAAATGCAGTGAAGTTCACAGACCGCAAGCAGTTTGTAAATCAAGATATATGTGTGTGTGCATCAGAAATACATTTCTGAATCTTGTCCTGTGCATTTGTGAATCTTGAGCGCATTTGTAAATGTTTTTTGCATTTCTGAATTGTGTGTGTATTTCTGAATTTTGTGTGCATTTCTGAATTTTGTATGCATTTGTGAACCTTCTTTGCTTTTTAAATTTTATGTGTGCATTTGTGAATTTTGTGCGCATTTGTGTATCCTGTGTGTGTATTTATGAATTATGTGTGTGCATGTATGAATCCTATGTGTGCATATGTGAATGTAGTGTGTGCATTTATCTTTATTGAGACTCTTTTGGCTCCATATGCCTGTGGATCCTTTAAAAGTCTTAATGTCTTAAATTTGTTAATGAAAAGATAAGGCCTTAATCAGCGTCAAAATGTCTTAAATCCAGGTTTCAAAGGTCTTAAAATGCAACCACAGAGAAGATTAACATTTTATTTGCACTTGTTGCTTTCTGAAATGTTAAATCCATGTCAATGCATTGCGTGTTATGACTGCTTAAAGTTACTGATGCATTTGAACAATAAAGAAATGTGGGTAAATGAGAAAAAGGCAAAATGCAAAAATGTAAGTTATTAAAATTGCAATAAACCATGCAAGATATCTCAATTTAGCACCTGCATACTGACAGGCAGCACTTTGTGCACACTCATTCGAAGAGTGAGCACACAGTCTGTCAACATTCGAGCACCCATTTCAGTTCTGTGCTTTTACAGATCAAATACACATATGTATGTGTCAAAATGCATGACATGAATAGTATTCACGTAAGCCCAGAAATTGAATAGTCCACAATCATGTCTTAAGTGAACGTAAATAATAGGGAAAAAATTGGATGCATGTAAGTAATTATTTTGGATCTGTGCATTCTGTCTTAAAGTAACAGTAGCCTATATACAGTATACTGATGCTGTTTGCCATTGCAATCAAACAACAAAAGACAAAGAGAATCACTCACTACTCTTGACCCGATAGCTTTACTATCCCCCCAAACCTCTACACAGTAGTAAGTGCTCTGGACAAGTGGACTTGTTGATTCGACTGGCACTCTTGGGATAATAGGTGGCAGTGGACTACAAAATCTCCATAAGTAGAAGTACAAGTAATATTTAAAGAAAAAGCTCTGTTAAGAAATTAAATCAAGGTAAAAAGATAACTGTGAACTACACACCAATAGAAAAGCAAATAATATAACCTTTTAAAGTGAAAGGTGGAGACAGATTGAGAAATGTGAGAATGATAATTAGGTGAAAGGATCACAGTTCTGCTATTTTTAATATAGGAAAATGTAAAGCGATAGTTGCATAGTGTACACTTACTTATTGTCTATTATGTAAATTAAAAAAACTCGACAATCTTTCCAAATTTTTACGAGAATCGTGTAATTCCTTTGCCCAAAAGAAGAGAAAGCTTTAAAAAAATAAAAAATATGTAATTTACTCACTCTTATGTTGTTCCAAACCTGAATGAATTTATTTATTCTGTTGAACATAAAAGATCATATTTTGAACAATATTGGTAACCAAATAGTCCTTTGAATTCTATGGTATGAAAAAATTAAATACTATGGAAGTCAATGGGGACCTGTTCATTTCTTAGAGACAAAACATGTAAAATTAATATCACATGTGCGGTGCTACCAAATCTGGTGCTGGTGCTACAATCTGTAGAACTTGCTGTGTGAGTGTGTTATTCCAAGGATGTAATTGTTTTGTTTTGTTTTCTTTATTTATTTATTTTCCCCTTTCTCCCTGTTTCTCTATCTACTTCCCATATGCAGAAAGGAATTGATGCCACCTGACACCAGTGATCTGCTGTGATTGGAGGAGTGGAAGTTTGGAACTGTTTTGAAGTGTATTTTTGATTGTGAATTATTTTTTATTTTATTTGTTTTGTTTTGTAACTTAGTTTTGTTTTAATTAGATGATTTGTTTATAATAAAATATTTTGTTTGACAAAAAAGCACAATAAACAATATGTTGATGTACATGGACTCAAGTCACTTTTTTTGGAATTGGTTAAATTCAATAGCATTAATGTAAAATATAAATATTAAAATATTATTATTATTAAAATAAAATAAAATGACTAATATACTGTTAAATGAAGGGAATCATACTGTAAAATGAAATCACGGTAAGGGCATCTTACTGTAAAGTTAAATCACGGTAAGAGCATCTTACTGTAAAATTAAATTGCGGTAAGGGCATCTTACTGTAAAATGAAATCGCGGTAAGAGCATCTTACTGTAAAATTACATTGCGGTAAGGGCATCTTACCGTAAAACACATTTACAGGTAAGCTACTGTAAAGGGGAACTTACAGTAACTTACTGGCAATAGTGCTGCCAGTAAGTTACCGCAAAAATACGATAAAAAGTCTAACAGTGTTGACTAAGGTCTATGACCTTAAAGACAGTTCTCTCTGGACTTTAGTCTGAGTAGATGTGGAACGGCCCACTTTACAGGAAAGACATGCAAATGTTTGCTTTAACGGTATTGTATTTACCAAGATTCATAAAAGTGCAACAAAATAAGCGGCTTTTTTTCTGTGCAGCAGGGATGGACTAAAATATTAAAACTACAGTTTTCTTCTTGTCCAAAATTATTTTTCAAAGATGCAAATAAAAGAAATTGGAGTACGCTTTACAAGAAAATACTATTTCAGGTTTTTTTTCTTCTTCAAAATTGTATGTTTATTTCAGTGTTACAATGTTTCAATGTTACTTGTCATTTCCTTGTAATTTTTGGGGAAGTTTTCTAGCTATTTCTGAGTGGAAATGGTTTCGACAGTTTTTTTTTCAGTAGGCTATATCATTTGTTATTTTGAGTAAGTATGTAAGTAGCCTATTTAACTTTGTATTTTTGATGACAGCCTGATGGATTTAATAACAGCGAAACTGCATTATTTTGCATGTCTCTCTTTGTTAACACACCGATTCAGATATTCAGCTCGTTAGAAGTGAGCTCTGTGCATGAACTGTGTTCTGATTGACATGGTCATATGGTGTTCATTGCTCAAGTTCAAAACTTTATTTTCTTTTGCAAAACTTTATTTGTTTGCGTATATATAAGGCGTTATATTGACTCCATTGTTGTACACTTCGCAGGGCGTCTGAAGCCATGAGAGAAACATACAAAATATGCAGAGCAGAGCAGGCGGCGCGAGGAATACAATTGAGAGAACCAATGCGCTAACGTTACATAGTCCTGTTTCATGAACATGATTTAAAACAGAATTTCCAATTCCGAGCCGAGTGATCTATGATAGGCTTTCCTAACACTGAAAACTATTTTCCCTTCACCAATTTATATATTCCCCTATATTCTGAACTCTTAAGCAACTGTGTAAGTGACTCATATTAAATCTGGTCTTTGACTTCAATTTTGGAGTCTTTGAATATTACCCAAAGTTCGCTCCGTAGCGCAAAGCATGCTGGGATGTGTAGTTCTGCGGACTCAAAACGCAGCATAAATGCTCTGCGCCGGAAGTGTTTCGTTCTCTTCTTAGTAATCAAACATGGCGGTGAGTACAAGAAAAATTGTGATCATGAAAGAGTATCATTAAAATCAACAAACATCTGCTTGTCGGCATGCAATAATCACGTAAAGCACACTGTTATTAGTCCCTGCCGCTGTGAAATACAGAAGGATGGCAGTATTTGTGGCCAGAATGATTAGATGCGGCAGATATCGGAGTTAGCTTTACAGTGTGCTGTAGAGCAGAGACGACAGGTCCCTGACTAGCTTAGTTACTTCTGTGCTTCCAATGCTGCCTGTACTGTTTCTGTGGAACCGAGAGGTTCCGGTTGAATAACCGGCATCTTCGTTGTATGAAAAGTGAAATGTTGATAGTTTGTTTGCTTATATTGCCATACTAGCAGCTTTCCGAATGGTGAATATGTCCGGGCATGTTCATCTCGGACCCATGGTGATAATGTAGTAGCTATTGGTTCGTTAGAGCTTTTCTCTTGTTTAGTACTTCATTTTTAAGAGCTATGGTTTTACTTTTGTTACATCTTCAGCCTGACATTGTGGGAGCTGGTGAGGTTTGTGAGAAACCCGGTTTCATGACAGCTAATTATTTGGCTGTGAATCGTTGAACAGGACCAGGGTGAGAAGAAGGAGAACCCCATGAGGGAGCTGCGCATCCGCAAGCTGTGCCTGAACATCTGTGTGGGGGAGAGCGGGGACAGACTGACCCGTGCTGCCAAGGTGCTGGAACAGCTGACGGGACAGACTCCTGTCTTCTCCAAGGGTAGGTGGATGTCAGATCTTTTGCTACTGGTTGAAGATGATTGCACTTTGTTATATCTTATGAATGTGGATTTATATTCATTCGTGTTTAAGTTGTGCCATGCATTAAGTCTAATTGTCTCCCGCCAGCCCGCTACACTGTGCGATCCTTCGGTATCCGTAGAAATGAAAAGATTGCAGTCCACTGCACTGTCCGTGGAGCCAAGGCTGAGGAAATCCTGGAGAAGGGACTGAAGGTGAGAGGAATCTGTAGTTAATGGAAACAGGCTGCTTATCTGTTGTGCTAAAATAAGCCAGGGCTGTAGCTCACTCATAGTGCATGCATAATGGGTTCTTTAAATGTCATGTTTTGTTTATGGATACTGTCTTGTTTGTAAGCAGTTGTTAATTTATTTGTTTGTGTGTGTCTGTATGTGTAGGTGCGTGAGTACGAGTTGAGAAAGAACAACTTCTCAGACACAGGAAACTTCGGCTTTGGTATCCAGGAACACATTGATTTGGGCATCAAGTACGACCCAAGCATTGGTATCTACGGCTTGGACTTTTATGTGGTGAGTTGCATTTTATTGATCCAGAAGGGTCACATTTATGCATCTATTTACATTATAGCTGCAGAATCATATTAATTTCCTGTTTGGTTAAGGAGTTTTATTTTAAGTGATCTTGTTCTGCCACTATACTTGCTCATCTGAGTATCCATTTTAATACCAGCTGTACTGTAGGTGGATTTTAGGAAGCACTTTTCCCTTCATGATGAGCTTTAGGCGGTCTGAAACTGAATTAAAGCAATAAGTCTTAAGAAACTGTGATGTGGATTGATTTTAGGTAACATGGAACAGAGCAGAATGGTTCTCGGGCAACACCGATTCAGTTTTGTTGTATTACTGATGTAATAAGTTCACAGTTGACTGTATATACAATATTTTACAATGGCTTCAAAAGCAGCTCAGCCAGTAATAAGTCCAGAATCATCCATATTATAAGTTATTTTACTAATGCGTGGCGGTTGTGGTGCAATACCTTTAATATCATGGTTATTTGGGCAGCTAGGAATAAGCAGTCCTAATTCTGTGTTTGCTGTAGGTTCTTGGTAGACCTGGTTTCAGCATTGCCGACAAAAAGAGGAAGAAGGGACGCATCGGCGCCAAGCACCGTATCTGCAAAGAGGAGGCAATGCGCTGGTTCCAACAGAAGGTGTTTAAAAAATTGATACCTATGTTGATTTAGTTTCCAAACAGTCTTCTTGCGCAAACGTACAAACTTTTTTTCCTCTATATCCCTAAATTTGCTTACGCTTTTTTTCTTTTTCAGTATGATGGCATCATCCTCCCTGGCAAGTAAAGGACCACCTTTTTCCCCCAATTTGTAACAAAGAAATAAAAGAAAAGCCCAAATATCATGCTGTCCATTCGTCTTTATTTGTGGTATGACACTGGTGTTGCTCACTTCACATAGTTTGTGTTAGTGTGGCATGTGACAAAGTTATCAATTAAGTACATGAAATGACTTTTGTTGAAATTTTAGCAAGTTATTTTAAAACTGAAATATCAGCTGCATTTAAGTGGTACAAATTGTAGGAAGTACTTTTTGCCAGATTTGTGATCTTGGGTGTCACCTTTTTTTTTTTTTTTTTTTTTTTTTTTTTAATATAATAATCTAGACACTTGTGTGGTAGTGTTAAATTAATTTTGAAGTACATTTCATTACAAATACAGTAGTTTCTGATAGTTGAGGGCTGGATGGTGATTATGTTGCAGTGAATAGTGAAAAAAAGAGAAGTTTTTTCTTTAACAAGTTTTATTCAGTAAATTCCAGAGATTTAGTGCCAGATTATTCCAGGCTTTCTAATCTGATACATTTTGCATGTTATGCATCAATTTCCATTTGGTTATGTATTCAATTGTTGACAATTTTGTTTGGTATTCTATTGGTTCTTTTAGATTATTTTGTTTTATCATATACTATTATAGGTAGTTGTTTTGACCTCTACAGAGGAAAGTAAAGACCCTTAAATGTAACTTAAAAGTGGGTTAAAACGGTAAATATGGTATGATTTATTTTTTTAATTCATAGCTAGTCTATAAATCATGTTGGTTAATATGTGTAGTATTAAGCACATTCTTTGGTGGGCAGTATCAATGGTTTGGTGCTAAAAAATCATAGTTTGGCCAAAAAAATTTTTTTTTTCTTCGGTTCTGATGAATCGTTCATCTTCGGAACACAAATTAATATATTTTCGATGGAATTTGAGAGATTTCTGACCCTCCCATAGACACCAATGTAATTAACACGATCAACATCCAGAAACGTAGCAAGGATATCAGTAAAATAATCCATGTGACATCGGGGGTTCAACTGTAATTTTATGAAGCTACAAGAATATTTTTTGTGAAAAAAAAAAAAACCTTTATTAAACAATTCGTCGTCTACTTGTCACCCTGGCTTCATTTTGGAGAGTATCCACTGAATGCTAGGGTAATGCGGAGGACACAAATTGTTGAATAAAGTCGTTTTTGTTTTGTTTTGCTTTGTAAAATTATGGTTGAACCTCTGATGTCACATGGATTATTTTACTGATGTCCTTGCTACATTTCTGGACATTGATCGTGTAGGACCCTTGCTGTCTATGGACGGGTCAGAGAGCTGTCATCAAAAATATCTTAATTTATGTTTCGATAATGAACAGAGGTCTTGCGGGTTTGGAACAACACGAGGGTGGGTAATTAATGTAATTTTGGGTGAACTACCCCTTTAATTGTGTGTCTGAGTGGGGTATTGACTTTTGCACTGTACCTCTTTGTACACTGAACAACTTTTGCAGTTATTGGGTTTGTTTATTAAGAGAGAAAACTGATTAACTTGATTTAATACTCCTTAACTGTCACTCACATTTTTGAACATAGACGTGAATGTGCACTATCCAAACTTAAAATGTTTATTAATTCATGATTGAAAACATTTTGTAACATGAATTTGTACCATTTTCATGGTAATCCAATGTCTGATTTTAATATGGTTTTCAAAGGATAAAATTTGAGATTTTAAGTTTTCAATTGATATATAATATCTGATGATTTTTAAATTGTGCTAGAGAAAAAGGCAATGAAGGAGACTTTTTGTGACAAAGGACAGAACTCCTGTTATGATGTAGATGTTTTCTATTAAGGAGTCTTAGACCTTTACAAAGATATATAGTTTGTCATGATTTAGATTAGGATTTAATTGTAATATAGTAAAGTAAACATAAATAATAAAGCAAAAAACAATAAATAATGTGAGAAATAAATAAACTGATAAGGCTTAATTCAGTACTACTGAATTAAAATGGTGATAATCCCATTATAGTTATTTTTTTTAATAGAACTGTATGGCTCAGTATCTAAAACTCATTCACAGAAACTAAGCAGATACCTCACTAAATTCCTCCCACTGCAGAGGCTCTTGTGAAATGCACCTGTTAACATTCTTTATAAGTGGGCCCTAGGTAGTACCTTTTCTTTGAACTCGCTGTGTACCTAATGTATTTTTGGAGTTTTAAGAGCAAGGCTTAAAAACAAAGACTTCTGTGCTTTTCCCTTCATGTTGTTATTCTCTACATTCTATTCTAAATTTCCATTTCACCTACACATCTCTCTTTCTTGCTGTATTTTTCTACACTCAACATTCTCCTTTCACCCTGTCTCTTTCTTGATCTTTGTCTTTCACCAGCTTTTCTTTCTCATGCAGTGTTATGCTGTGTCACACTGCTCTGATTTTCATGGGAAGGTGTGTTCCGGTGTCTGCGTGTTGTGTGGCGTGGGGGCAAGGGAAGGGCACAACAGGACACTCCCACTATGGGTTCTGGCAGGTCTTCAGCTGTTGACCAGCTGTCAGTGCCTGGGTCATAGCGTTGGACTGCTGACTTATAACGTTTCTCTGCTTCATTCCATCCTCCTAGCAGGTATAGGTGATTTCCCAGTGGAGACATACCAGCTGTGCTTACTCCCAGTGGCAGGTTAGCAGCTCTGGTCCACTCCTTGTTCTCAGGGTTGAAGACTTCCATGGTCATCACATCAATGCGGACTCCACCGGGACCAAGCTGGCTACCTCCTACCACGTACACCTTGCCACCTACTGTTGCAGAGCAGTGCCAGCCACGAGGTGTTTCCAACTCTCCCTGCTCGCTCCAAGTGTTGCTGTCAATGCTATAACTCATGACAGAGCGAGAGTAAGCGCAGTTAACATACCCCCCAGTCACCAAGATGTCTCCCGTTGGAAGGACAGCACTGGCATGGCAGCATCGTGGCATATCCATTGGCGTACGGAGTTGCCAGGTGTTGGAAGAGGGCTGGTAGCTCTCAAGGGTGGCCAAGAGGCCATCAGTGTTGCGGCCACCAATGGCATACAGCCGCCCACCAGTGGCCACCAAACTGAAATGGGTACGTCGTTGGCGCATGCTGGTAAGATGTAGCCAAGTGTTGAAGCGAGGATCGTATCTGAGGTTCAGAAGGTAATGCGGTCAAATCTGTGTACTAGATTTTAGACTAAGGGTGTCCAATCGTGTTCCTGGAGGGCTACCTTCTTGCAGAGTGGCAACCTACCTGGAAGTACCTAGTAATACTTAAGCTTAAGCTTGAACACTTGAACACTTAAGCTTGAACCTTGATTAACTAGTTCAGTTGTGTTTAATCAGGTTTCAGACTAACCTCCACAGGAAGGTGGGACACCAGGAGCAAGATTGGATCACCACAGTTTTTTTGATAGGGTCTACTGATGACTAAATTATTTGTGATAACATAGCCTACCTGCTAAGAGTGCCAACAGCATGTTTAGCCTGGTTTCGGGCATCATTCTGATCTTCTCCTCCTGCCACATACAGGAATCCATCCATCACAGCCACACACTGGTTGAAACTCTTGGCTGGCAGCTGAGTAAGATGACGCCATGTAGCCGTTCCCTCTCGTGGATCTCTCCAAAGCACCTATGCACAGTAAAACAAGTGAGCAATCAAAAGAAATAAAAAATGAATTTCATTATTTGGACAGTGCAGGGAGTTTAGTCTTGCTCCTGAAGGACCACATTCTTGCAGAGTTTGACTCCAACCCTAATTCAGGAACACCTTAGCTAAGGTATTTAGGATTACTAGAAGCTTATAGGCTGGTGTATTGGAGCAGGGCAGAGGTTAACTCTGCTGAAAGGTGCTTTTCCAGGAGTAGAACTGGAAACCAATAACATATGTCATAGACTTTGTCCAAAGGTCTGTACCTCTCGACTTAGGGCACGCTCAGTTAGTGACGGACGACCCCCAATGGTTAGAAGAGCATTCTGGCTTCCGCGGGCCTTTGTGCGCCGTGATTGCAATGTGTTCTGCTGGTAGGGCAGCAGATGGTAGTTCATGGCATCCACCAGAAGACGGTGGCACTGAGGATCTAGCATCATGCGTGCCACTGGCTGGATCTCACTAACCAGCGCACTCGCAGGGATGGTCTCAAAGCGCACGTGAGACAGCAGTTCTGCAGCATGTTCCTGCCTCTTTGGGTCAAAGTCTATCCACTTCATTGCAATCTAGGTTCCAAGAAAATTTAAAATTAGTGGTCCAAGTTTAGTATCTAATTCAGTCTACTTTATAAATAGTATACATATTAATACCCTTCTCACGGTTCTAGCTATATCTCTTTTTACAAGTATGTGCTGTGTTTGCTGACATGTTTAGCTTTTTTGGTCTATTTATAAAAAGATTTTCCTTAGCTTTTGCGATACCCCTATTCCTCTTGCCCTTTCATCCATCTTTCTGTACACTGACCTGAAAGGTGGTGACCTCTGAAGGAAGAGATAGGTTGTCATCTTGCAGGAAAGATGTGATCTGCTCCAGGGTGAGTTGGTTGAATTGGGTTGTCTCAGAAAACTGGGTAAAATTCTCCAGAATGTAGCGCCGTGCCGCCTCTCGAACAGGCATCAGGCCATATGCAGCGCCGATGTTCCACACATACACACAAGTGTGCACATTCAGTTCGGACATCAGGAAGTCCATGCACATCTGGAGCAGATGAGGGATTTGTAAGGTGCTGGCTGCAGACACAGTGCAGCCAATGGTGTACAGGGACATGTGTACACGGCCCAGGTAAGCAAAAGTAATCACATTGGCAAGTCCTGAGGATAAATATAATACATACAGTATATGTTATGGTGTTTTAATATGTATGACTTAGCCATAATGTCAGACATGATTCCAGTTCAACTCAAAATACTGGGAAACTCTAACAAATGCAGCTAGGTCTCCAAGCCTGCTCCAGGAGACATACTGTCCTACAAATTTTAGTTCTAAGCTGCTCCAAACCACCTGCCTGGTTGGTTCTGATCTTGAATCAGATTCAGAATGGTCCTGAATGGTTGATTCAGGTGTGCTTGATGAGAGTTAGCGCTAACCTCTGCAGGACAGTGAGTCTCTAGCTGCACAAGTGAAAATCTCTGAGCTAGGTTTTATATTTTAAGGCTTACCGAGAGGGGAGAGGGTCGGGAGTTCCAGTCGTTTCAGTCCAGGGTCCTTGGCCAGGACTTCACGAAGATACTGGCTGACTGAGGAAATTACTAGCTTGTGGACATCAAATGCCTTGGTTTTGCAGGCCATTTCCATATCAGTGAGGAATCGTTCCTGTCTCATGCGACTCAGCTCCTCCAGCAGAGCCGATCCATGTAGGGGGCGGGTGAGCTCACTGCCCAGGCCAAAACCTCTCTCCCCAGGTCGAATCACAGGGGGTGGAAAGGGCACCCCATTGAGCCGATTCAGCTGCTGAACATTAAGAGGAACCTCCAGCTTCTTAACACCGGGCTCTGGGACAACCACACCACTCTCAACTGTTGTTGGTTCAGAAATGGACTTCTTAGGGCGTTGTGACTTCTTCTTGGGAGCCATTGAGATGTGTAGGCTGGTTAGATGATAGCTTTTTATCAGTCAGGTCAACAGATTTTCAAACTGATTCTGAGCTGACAGTCACAATGACCCAATAACACTTGAACAGATTAACTTGTTTTTTTTTCTTTCTTTAAAGGTTTTTACTGACAGAATGATTTTGAAGCTGTTAAATTTTTACTTTATCTCAAGACCACTGATTAACCAAGATGATATATGGACAGACAGACGCACTACACTTCCAAACTAAAAGTGGAGAAGAGCAATTGATCCGTGTCAGTGCACACCACCTGAAAAGAAACACAGTTAACATATAGTAAGTAAAAGTTCAATAAATATCATATGCCTTACAATATCATGGTCAGCATGGATGGGTTTACACTTGATCTCATCTTCCTCTTTTACAGTGGGAGGATACAAGGTTGATTGACAGGTGCATGTGGCCTCGTAAGGGAGTTTCAAAAATGGATTGCCACTGATCACGGTTATAATTTATTATAAGCAAGCTGAGTAGTTTACAAGTAACATGCAGATTTTTGTATTCCAAATTGAAAGAAAATTGTTAAATATATTCCATGTAGTCTCTCTGTTGATATAAGTGCATGAAAACCTTATGTATAATATTTTTCAAAAAGTTTATTTTTCATTTCATAGATGATGGTGTATAGCAGGGCATATTGCAGGACACTATATGTAGTTTTGTTACAAAATTTTATAAAGGATGTAATGTACATTTGCAGTGACATCTGAGTCTTATTATAGGACTCAGTATGTCTCAGAATGTGTGTTTATTCTTATATCAGCAATCCCCTCCCATTTGGCAGTTATTATAGTTAAATATACATGCACACTACCAGACTCAAATATTTAGCCACATAGTTTATTACAGATCACAGCAAATACCGTACATAAGCAGAATTATTACTTTTGCACAGGTTGCTTGTAATCAGCTCATTGAAAATATGTGTATCGTTTCAGAGAGGAGACTGTTCTGTTATGCTTGCAAAACCAAAACAAAGCAGACCAATCTAAGACAAACAAGCATGATTGGACTGTGATAGACAGGTGTGCTTACATCTCTTCTAAAAACATTAGCCCACATAGGAAGAATGTCAGGGGCTGTGCTGCTTTAATTACCCTCACACTCTCATCATTCCCTTCCTGCCCCCTCTCTCACCCCCATCTCACCTTAAAATCTGTGCCACAACACAAAATTTTATTAGCATTCTCAAAAACAGATGCAGTTGTTTTCAATCAAGCGGAAATGCATGGATGACTCAGTCTTGCAAAGTGAATCCGCCCATTTACCATGACAACCTTTTTCACCAGGGACATAGATACACAAAGGGCTGTTGCTTGAGTGTTATCAACAGGTGTTCAAAATATGAAGGGTCTCATTTAAAAAGAAAAAAGAATAACAGCATCAAAAGCAATTATTATATGATTTACTTTTTGTTTTGCTAAGGCTAAAATGTTACAAAAATCTACCTTTTTGTAGTATAACATTTTAGTACTTATTTCCATCTCCACAGTTGTGTTTTTTTCCTAGTCAGAGTATTTTTTATTCCTATAGGGTGTCCCTAATATGGCAAGATTTACCATACATGAATACGGAACATAATAGTATATTAGCATTATAAAACAGAGGATTTTGATGCATTAAGTATTAATACAAGCTATATTGCTTTCTTGATGACACATTAGATACATAAGTTATATGTCGCCTGCCATGCTTTTGTGACAGTTACTATCATTACACCATGGCAGCTGCTGGCCCTGCATGGGCTATGACATGCCCACACAAAACCACAGCACATTTACAGCTATTTACAGCACAGAGAGGGCATGTAGGGGAAGAAATCAATGACTGATTTAATTTTCAGGTTAACAGTTGTTTGAGGAAAGTTTCAGTAATGATCATACAACCATCTGACACAGAAAGCTCAAGGAAAGTCATCCGGTGATCCTTTCAGGTTAACTAAAAAAAACAATAGATTAATAGATTAATGTTATTTTATCTGATGCTCTAAAGAGGATTTCACAACACTCAATATGAAAAGGTAAGAGGTAAGCAGGGAGACAAGGAAATGTCTATACTTTTAAATGAAAAAGATAATTAGAAAGGATGAGAGGGTAAGATGAAATGGGAAAGAAGCAGCTGGTACACACGTCATTCCTAAAAGCTGAAGGCCGGGCTGTCTGTCTTCAGTGTAAAATGCTGTAGTGTCGTGGAAAGTCTGACTGAATATATGCTTGCCAACCTCCACCGAGCTCCTCGCTCTGCTTGTTATTTATAGACATTGAGAAACCACCCTCATGTCATTCTCTGTCTCTGAATCTGAAAGGGGTCTGTTTAAATTTAGACCACCCCACTACAGTGGGATGCCACTGATAAGAAATTCTATGAGTCTGTATTTGGATTGTGAGATGTCAGAGATGCATATCCAAAGTGATGTTTAGTTTTCAATAAACTCACATAAATTGAAGCAAGTCTGTATGAAGTAAGCATGTCTTATGATTCAGGCTTGTTGTAAATCCTTGTTCTAAATTACATGGAGACATGATGAATCTAATTCATGCATTAAAAGTGTAAGCAATGTTCTGTTGCTTTTAAAACATTAACGTCAATGTTCTGTTGCTTTTTAAAACATTCACATATCAGTGTCTAATTTAATGTAAATGTATTATTATGTCTTTATGCATTCATCAAAAGCAAAAGAAGCACTGTCAGAATGTTTTACCTCTACTTTACAGCTCCCTTCCACTCTTCTTAGTCCTTCCTTGTTCTTCTTTTATTCGTTCTCTTAGTTCTTGAATCCACACTGTTTTCTTTCTCTTTTTGGTAATCTGTCTCTCTCACTGTCTGTCTGTCTGTCAGTCAGAGCTCTGTTGGCACCAGGAGTTAGTGGAAAAGATGAACCAACCACAGCTCTGCAACACAATCCTACCAATCCTCAACCCCACCTACATAATCTTCTCCATATACAGCCATACCCCCCCCCCCCCAAAAAAAACACTGTCCATATCCAGCTTGTCCTCCTAACACCAACCTGATAGGGCACACAGAGGCAGCGTTATTCTGTCAGCCAAAACAAGATTACAAGATTAGGGGTATAACTGCCCTAGACACCATCCATAGACAGATTGCATAATTCAATGGCAGATTAGTATATATATATATATATATATATATATATATATATATATATATATATATATATATATATATATATATATATATATATATATATATATATATATACACACACAAACTCACCTAAAGGATTGTTAGGAACATCTGTTCAGTTGCTCATTAATGCAATTATCTAATCAACCAATCACATGACAGTTGCTTCAATGCATTTAGGGGTGTAGTCCTGGTCAAGACAATCTCCTGAACAACAAAATGAATGTCATAATGGGAAAGAAAGGTGATTTAAGCAATTTTGAGCGTGGCATGGTTGTTGGTGCCAGACGGGCCGGTCTGAGTATTTCACAATCTGCTCAGTTACTGGGATTTTCACGCACAACCATTTCTAGGGTTTACAAAGAATGGTGTGAAAAGGGAAAAACATCCAGTAGTTGTGGGCGAAAAAGCCTTGTTGATGCTAGAGGTCAGAGGAGAATGGGCCGACTGATTCAAGCTGATAGAAGAGCAACTTTGACTGAAATAACCACTCGTTACAACCGAGGTATGCAGCAAAGCATTTGTGAAGCCACAACACGCACAACCTTGAGGCGGATTGGCTACAACAGCAGAAGACCCCACCGGGTACCACTCATCTCCACTACAAATAGGAAAAAGAGGCTACAATTTGCACGAGCTCACCAAAATTGGACAGTTGAAGACTGGAAATATTTTGCCTGGTCTGATAAGTCTCGATTTCTGTTGAGACATTCAGATGGTAGAGTCAGAATTTGGCGTAAACAGAATGAGAACATGGATCCATCATGGCTTGTTACCACTGTGCAGGCTGCTGGTGGTGGTATAATGGTGTGGGGGATGTTTTCTTGACACACTTTAGGCCCCTTAGTGCCAATTGGGCATCGTTTAAATGCCACGGCCTACCTCAGCATTGTTTCTGACCATGACCACCATGTACCCATCCTCTGATGGCTACTTCTAGCAGGATAATGCACCATGTCACAAAGCTCGAATCATTTCATATTGGTTTCTTGAATATGACAATGAGTTTACTGGACTAAAACGGCCCCCACAGTCACCAGATCTCAACCCAATAGAGCATCTTTGGGATGTGGTGGAACGGGAGCTTCGTGCCCTAGATGTGCATCCCACAAATTTCCATAAACTGCAAAATGTTATCCTATCAATATGGGCCAACATGCTTTCAGCACCTGGTTGAATCAATGCCACGTAGAATTAAGTCAAGTCAAGTCACCTTTATTTATATAGCGCTTTAAACAAAATACATTGCGTCAAAGCAACTGAACAACATTCATTAGGAAAACAGTGTGTCAATAATGCAAAATGATAGTTAAAGGCAGTTCATCATTGAATTCAGTGATGTCATCTCTGTTCAGTTTAAACAGTGTCTGTGCATTTATTTGCATTCAAGTCAAAGATATCGCTGTAGATTAAGAAAAAAACCTTGGGAGAAACCAGGTTCAGTTGGAGGGCCAGTTCTCCTCTGACCAGACGAAACCAGTAGTTCAATTCCAGGCTGCAGCAAATTCAGATTGTGCAGAAAAATCATCTGTTTCCTGTGATCTTGTCCTGGTGGTCGTCTGAGACAAGGTCTTTAAGGCAGTTCCGAAGGTGAAAGGGGGTCAAACACAATATTAGTATGGTGTTCCTAATAATCCTTTAGTTGAGTGTGTATATATATATACATATATGTATGTATATAAATAAATAAATAAATATATATATATATATATATATATATATATATATATATATATATATATATATATATACATATATACATACATACATATATACATACATACATATATATATATATATATATATACATACATATATATATATATATATATATATATATATATATATATATATATATATATATATATATATATATATATATATATATATATATATATATATATATATATATATATATATATATATATATATATATATATATAAAACTGGGTACATAAATATAATGATAAACAATAAATATATGAATACATCATGACCTCACCAAGTGATAAGGATGACTTTATAACAGCAGAATGACGTTCTTCCGGAGTCTCCATTTGGAGTGACGGAAGTTCGCAGTAGTCTGAAACAACAGCAGGCCCCCACCACTGCTGTTTTGGCTTCCGGGCAACATGCACCAGCTGTAAACATGGCGGAGGAGATATTGGAAGCAGTCGAGAAGTTGCAGTTAAGGCTCGCAGAGAATCAAGAGCCTCGCAAGGTAAGAAACCTTTTCGGTGAGAGGAAGCGAATGCTCTACGTCGTCCCTTTTCGCACCGTGTATGACTATGTTATATGCGCTTCGGCGAGTGTCTAGCCTGAGGTTCGATCAACATTGCTATCCATAAATCCCACGTCTAACAATTACAAGAGCAGCAGACCGTGAAATGGATGACCGGTTTACATAGATCAGTTTGGATTGAGCTTTCTCCTCAAACATGCTTCGATACGACAGCAAAAACAGCATAGAGGCACTTTCCTAGAAGCTTGTGCTCATTTTTCAGAAATGTCAACCACAGCGATTTATATACGATAGCGGTGACAGATGAAGACAGGCCTTGCGTAATGCAGCATAATTTCTGTTAACGTTACTCCCTATAAGACACGATTCCTACTCAGTTGTGAATAGTTCTTACACTTAGGTTGTGTCTCAAAACAGAGTGATCTGCCTATGTAGAGGGCGTTAGTGGGCAGAATGCTTCATTCCATGCTTCCAAATGTTTTCTAGGTAGGAAGCTCAACGAGGTTTGAGATACTGCCAAACTATCGGGTCAGTGCAACCCCCATGTTCCCAAGAAGGCCACGACGACACTTTGAAAGTGCAATTAAATGTTTGTTTTGCCAATTCTGCTGCTTGGCCAACTAATAAGTTCGTTATTTGATATTAGTCTTACTTACAATGTCGTCTTAATAACATGGTAGTACTATAGTATTGTAGTATTAGTATTACAACATGTTTATGCTAGGTATTTTAATCTTTTTATAATATATATTTTTTTATTTTGGATCTATACAATGCTAGTAGCTATGTTTGCATCCACCTATTTTAATTAGCATTTTGGGATATCGCATAAAAAAAAAGCCTGATGAAAATTCCAGGATGTGCGTACATTCTAAAAATGCACATAAACTATGATGGAAACGCATTTATCGAATAAATTCTAACATGGGGATTGAAAAAGTCATGTGACTTTGTGCTATGAGATGAGATAATGTTAGAACAGCAAATATAGCACAGCCTTAGTGAAGCTGACAGTGTGCTACACACCAAACACTCTCCAACCAATCACAGATGACCTTGTGACAGGCCCCAAGGCAATTAGATGTATATTCTCCCCTAGAAAACCAAACAGATCACTCAGAAATGTCTCCGGTTACTATCGTAACCTCAGTTCCCTGAGAGACGGGAACGAGACATTACGTCAGCTAAGATGTATATGGGAACTCCTCCCTTCTCCACTTTCGCTGAATTCTTATTGGCTAACGCCAGCTGGGGGCAGCTGGCCAATTGACGCGAAGCATGCAAATACTGACAGGACAGCGGGCAGTATAAAATGCATGGGCGAGAAAATTACGTCAGAATCACGACTGAACGCTAGCACAGTTGATCAAACAGTCACCACGGTGGCTAATGTAATGTCTCGTTCCCGCCTCTCAGGGAACCGAGGTTACGATAGTAACCGGAGACGTTCCCTCTCGAGGCGGTAACTCAACATTACATCAGCTAAGACGTATATGGGAACTGTATAAAATCCCGCCATGAGAGCAGTGAAGATAAGCCCTGAACGGAGTCAATCACCCCACACATAAGCAGGACAGTTCTAGCCAATGGCCATGTCGCTAAGAGTGCTTGCATCTGATAGGCGGAACTAGACCAATGAGACATCTGCTCCGACCCTAACAAAATTTGCATAACTTCAAGCAATAGATAGAAGTTTGCACTAACCAGGGCATGACACAACGCAATAAGCACTCAAGCATGAGAGTTAAACAGAGTCGACGATGTTTGCGGTGACTACTGTATAAACCATAACACAGAGTTAGCAGCCATGGTAACTACTGTATAGCTGGTTATAACAGAATGAATAAAACTTAACTCACCGAAAGTACATGTGACGCTACAGAGGGTACATCCAGCTTGTAAAACCTGGCGATTGTGTTCTGGGAAGACCAGCCAGCAGGAAAACATAAATACTGGACAGACATACCTCTAGACCAGGCCCATCAGGAAGCATTTATATTGTCCTCGCAGAATGAGCTCTGATGTTGAGGGGATAATCCTTCCCCTGGCATTCGATAGCGTCCACGATCCAGTGAGAAAGTCTCTGTTTAGAAACAGCACGTCCCTTATTACATCCACCAAGCACACGAACAGCTGGTCCGACTGACGAAAGGCGGCCGAGCGATTCATATACATCCGTAAAACCCTAACAGGGTCCCGGCGCTCTGAGCATCAGCGTCACGCGAGGCTGACGGCTCAACAGATAAGGCGGGCAGGGAAACAAAACGGTGTATTGAGTGACTTTGGAACGAAACCTGATCTCGGCCGGAGAATGACATTACAGTTGCCAGGTCCGAAACCGATGCAATATCGTTCACCAAAAACTCATGAAAGTCTCCAAGGCGCTTCGCCGAGGCGAGAGCAAGAAGCAAAGCAGACTTCAGGGAAGCTCCTTAACCGCAATCGAAGCTAAGGGCTCGAACGGTAGTAAGAGATAGAGCCCTCAAAACTAGAGCTAAATCCCACGGCGGCACGGAGGGTGGCCATGAAGTACACAATCTCCTTGCTCCCCTGATTACCAGAGCGTGCTTACCGATCGTTTGCCCGTCAACCGGGGAACGAAAAGCGGCAATAGCAGTCACATACACCTTCAGCGTGGATGGTTTCAAACTCCCGCTATCCATACTGTGCTGTAGAAAGCGCCAAACATCCGACACGGAACAGGGTCCCGGGTCAATATAAATGTCCTCGCACCATTTTGTGAAAACGCCACCTCTGCGCGTAGCAGCGACTGTTTGATGGTGCGCGCGTCTCTGTAAGTGTGTTCAGCACTCGTGAGTGCAGAGCGTCCCGCTTATTAGGGTCCCCGCAGCGGCCACACATGAAGGTTCCACAGCTCAGGGCTGGGGTGCCATATTGTGCCGTTCGCCTGAGACAGCAGGTCCTGCCTGAGGGGGATTTGCCATGGGGGAGCCATCACTAACTCTCTCAGGTCCGCGAACCAGGACTGATTCGGCCAGTTCGGGGCCACAAGTTTAACTGACGCTCTCTCCTCCCTGATTTTGCACAACACAGGCAGAATCTTCTACGTGTAAGCCTGGCTTCCGGCCAACGCGATGTCAGAGCATCTCCCGGCGGGGGGAGTGAGATAGCGAGAAGAACATCTTACAGTGTGTGCTCTCGCTCGTGGCAAACAAATCCACTTCCTTCCTCCCAAATCATTAGATCTGAACCTGGGTGAAGCCTACATCTCCTTGAGGAATCCCATTCCTCGAAAGCATGCTCACTCCGCGGTTCAGAGTACCGGGGATGTGCGACGCTCTTATGGAGATTAAGTGTCAGCCCGCCCACAAAATGAGACTCGCTGCCTGTTTGAATAGAGCTCTGGAGCGCACGCCACCCTGGCGATTTATGTACAAGACCACAGACGTGTTGTCGGTTTGAATCAGTACATGTTGCCACTCCAATTTCGACCGAAAGGCTTGCAGGGCTAAGAACACCGCTTCCAATTCCAAACGGTTTATGTGCCACCTTCTCTGTGACTCCGACCACAGACACGTAAAAACACGCTCTTCTGCATATTCACACGCAGTCCCAGCGTATCCAAACGGCGAAGCATTGTTTCCACGTGACTGATAGCACATATCTTGAGTGGGCTAAAATCAGCCAATTGTCCAGATAATTCAACATGCGCATTCCGCTCGATCTGAGGGGAAATTTCGCTCTATCGCTCCCTCTCGAGCAGACTGAGAACTTCCTGTCGCAGAACAGGACGGTTTTGGGGCAAAGTCAGTGACGGGACCACGCCATTGAAGCGGGGAGGTCTGCGTTTTAATTGGAGAGAATTTCCGTCGTGAATTATTCCCAGTATCCACGGTGGAACGCCCGGGATAGCCCTCCTACCGTCCATGAAATGACACCGCGGATGCGTTAGGTCTACAGCCACTGATGACTTGTTTTGACCAAGCCCCCACCCCCGCGAGGCTAGAAGCACTGGCGGGAGGGCGGTTCGTGTCGGCTATATAATGGTGTGACACTCTTGCGCCCTCAAGAGGCCATTATAATCATGGGTTGTGGCTCTGCGCTGTTTGAGCAAGGGTGAGTGACACAGTGTTGGGTGCAAGAATTTGGATACATGCTTCTATAGTAAAATTTTACTCACACAAACATCATTTAAACACATATAGCAATCGTCACCCATAGTGACAGGGGGGACATGATGCATGTGTTTTTGTGGTGTTGGCACTCTCACTCCCTTGCGAGGCCATTATAATCATAGGTTGTGGCTCTGCACTGTTCTGAGACAGGGAGAGTGACACAGTGTTGAGTGTAAGAGGAAGTAAAGCTCTTTTGTTGATTGTGTACATGCTTTTATTGTGGAACTCACACAAACAGCATTTAAACAGACATAGCAATCGTCACCCGAAGGAACATGGGGACATGATGCATCTGAACAGGGAGAGTGACACCGTGTTTATGTGGTGTTGGCACTCTCGCGCCCTCGCGAGGCCATTATAATCATGGGCTGTGGCTCAGAGCTAAATCCCACGGCGGCACGGAGGGTGGCCATGAAGTACACAATCTCCTTGCTCCCCTGATTACCAGAGCGTGCTTACCGATCGTTTGCCCGTCAACCGGGGAACGAAAAGCGGCAATAGCAGTCACATACACCTTCAGCGTGGATGGTTTCAAACTCCCGCTATCCATACTGTGCTGTAGAAAGCGCCAAACATCCGACACGGAACAGGGTCACAGCGCTGCTATGACAGGGCGAGTGACACAGTGTTGAGTGTAAGAGAAAGAAAAAGCTCTTTTGTTGATTGTGTACATGCTTCTATTGTGGAACTCACACAAACAGCATTTAAACAAACATAGCAATCGTCGCCCGAAGGAACATGGGGGACATGATGCATTTGAACATGGCGCTTGGGGGTGGGGCCTCCCGCGCACTCACTCTTTCACTTTATCGGTCAGTCAGGGAGACGGCTCGGTGGCCAAGGATGGCGCGCTGGCTCTCTCGCGGCGCGGGGTCCTCAACTGACCCTGACGTTTCCTCCCAGGCTCTTACCACTGCTGGTTTCGGCCGAAACGAGCGTCGGGTTCAGAGCGGGGTGCCACGGCGGGCTGTTTTAGCTGGTCTTAGAGCCTGACGAGGTGCAGAAGAGCGGAACCTCGCAGATGATGACTGGAGTGAGCGACGGGGCATCACGTGGCTCATCGCCTTGGCGCGCTTTCTGCGTCTCTGAGAAACGCTTCATGACTCCATGGCGTCACCAAAGAGGCCGGAGGGCGCAACTGGAATGTTTAGGAGCGTCCTACGGTCTGCGTCTTCCAGGTCAGCTAGGGTACGCCATAGGTGCCTGTAAGGTAGACCATGAGCCCCATGAAACAGCTGAGCAGAGCGCTTAGTAGCCATCAGTGCGAGATCAGTTGCCGCGCGCAGATCCCTGATGACGTCAACGCTATTGTGCCGCCGTCTGCCTGAAACACCTTGAGTATTGCCCTGGCATGAAGAGCAAAAGCTGCCTTCCCTCAGAAGTATAGGCTTTGTCCGTGTATGGGCCGTGAACCGCACGGCTTGGAAGGCAGGCTGTGGTCCGAACCCAATGCAGAGGGAGACGGGCACAGGTGCGCGGTAACAGTCTCCTCGACGGGGGAGAGGGTTTCCGCCCCATCCACGTGCGTGAACATGGCCTGCGTGGCAGAGTGGGTACGCGCCTATTGGGGTGCAGCCCATGATTTCACCACGAGCTCTTGCATGCCTCAATGCCGTCTGGCAGCAGCTCGACTGGAGGAGCCACGAGTCCAGCTACATTACACAGGCTCGTCAGGTGCGTTGCAAGCGAGACCCAGCTCCTTGACGGCCTTTCCGAAGACCCTGACGAGCTCCTCCTGGAGGTCTGCAGGGCCCTCTTGGTCGGGTCGGTCCCACTAAGAGGCCCAAACCTTTTCCGACGTCGAAAGCGATATGGAGTCGTTTTCCTAGCCAGCTCCGAAGAGGACGATGTTCGCGGCGCGGAAGCTATCGTCCACCACGCGGACGTCAAACTCGTCTTCAGCGGGGGAGGACCCACCAGCGGCTCGCTGGTGGCAGTGGGCCTCATTCCCACTGTTTTCCGAGCCACTCTGGCTCTGAGGGCGCGCACTGCCAGTTTCTCGGCACAGTGGGCGCACGTGTGGTCCGTGTGAGGCTCCCAGGCAGGTCACACAGAACTGGTGAAGGTCCGAATCTAGCATTAGCAGCCATCGGATGCGGAGAGGAAAAACAGGGTGAGTAGTCCTCTATTGCAACTTCCACGATGACTTAGATAAGACTTCTAGCGTGAAGAAAGAGATTCTGACGTAATTTTCGCGCCCATGCATTTTATACTGCCCGCTGTCCTGTCAGTATTTGCATGCTTTGCGTCAATTGGCCAGCTGCCCCCAGCTGGCGTTAGCCAATAAGATTTCAGCGAAAGTGGAGATGGGAGGAGTTCCCATATACGTCTTAGCTGACGTAATGTTGAGTTACCGCCTCGAGAGGGAACCAATCTTATCCTTTTTGAGAGAATGCTTATAGAGCACAGCAGTATGCATATATTTAAGCATGTAAATGCAGTAATGCAGACACAATGTGAATGGCGTGTCTGGGCACAACGATAACCATTATATCGTTGTGCCCAGCTAGGGTCCGTAGCCAGTACAAGTGCATAAATATAAGAGGCTATATAAACAAGCTGGTGCATACAGAGAGGACCGAGACAAACTGCCGTCTTGTGCCTTGCTAACCCTTAAGCAGTAATACAGTGACAGGGCGAAGCGCACGATAACATCATGTGTCACAAAGCTCGCTCCGCTGTCCCTAAGTGAGCACCACTGTCTGGGTATGGTGGTTTCCCCGCCTCTAAATTCCAACTATACAACCTAGTCGAAAAAATATAGATTCAGGCAGCTAGAATCCATATGTGGAAGCACAGGTCAAGCTCACCGACAAGACCTGTGAAGCCAAGGAGCACACATCCAAACTGATAGTAGCATGAGAGACTGCGATAGCTGCAACATAAACCAGTTGACGTCATAACGCCACCACCCATGTCAGAATGTCTATGTAGTAAACAAAATGTCAGAATGTCAGACATGGGACAGTTCTCCGGGTCGCAGCCATTAGATTCACACCATTTGACAAAGACTGCCCATTTAAGAGCATACAAGCATCTCGTAGAAGGAGCTCGCACCTCTGTAATCATGGCCATCATGCGACGAGATAATGTGCCCAGGTTTACCAGTTCCCGCACACCATCCACACATGAAGTTTCCACCATTCAGGGTTGGGGTGCCATATCGAGCCGTCCGCTTGGGACAGGAGTTCACTGTCCTCCCGTCTCAGTGGAATCTTTCACGCGGAAATCGTCAGTATCTCCAGCAGGTTAAGAAAACATGGTCTGTTTGGCCAGTACAGAGTGATTAGAATCACCGGCGCCCTCTCCTCTTTGATTTTGTGCAGCAAAATCGGAGGGCCAAAAAAGCTTCACTTAGGTTGAGGTTAATCTAGAGGGGTCGCATATAAAGAAGACTGAGGTGTTACAGCGTCACGGCTGCCGCCATCTATCCCAAAAGCCTCTGATATTCTTTCAGTGCTACGGGGCGTCCCAGGCTGAAAGTATTCAGTGCAGACATTAAATCTCATATGCACGCTTGACAAAGACGCACTCTCATCAAGACCGAGTCCAGCAGCACCCCCAGATATGTCATCGCTCAGCTAGGGCCATAACATGCTCTTCTGTGTGTTCTCGCAAAGACCCAAGCTCTTCAAATGAAGTAACAGGCCGTGTTTGTTGCTGTTGAGGACATCTTCTGAATGGGCCAAAGCCAGCCAATCGTCCAAATATTTCAAAATGAGCATTCTGCTCACTTTCCGCATTCTGCAAAGTGCTGTATCCATGCATTTCATGAATGTACGTGGGGCCAATGCTAGCCCGAATGGCATTACTGTGAACTGATATGCTGTGCCCTCGAACGCAAATCTAAAAAAAGGGAGTCTTTCAGATCCACCAAGATAAACCAATCTACCTGTCAGGTCTGTGCAAGGATCTGTTTCAGTGTTGTCATTTTGAAAGTGCACTTGTATAATGCACGGTTGATGGTCCTCAGGTTCAAGATCGGTAGGAGAACTCCATCCTTCTTCGTAAACAAAATAGCGGCTGTAGAAAACTCTCTCTCTCTTGCTTGGCGGGACCACTTCTATTGTGCATTTGAGAGGAGATTGAGAACCTCTTGCCTCACCACCAACGCTCTGTGTGATGGTACTGTTGACGTGACCACACTATTGAACCTGGGTAGTCTGCACCAAAACTGAAGTATGTAGCCATTCTCTATTACGTTCTGAATCCAAGATGAGATGCCCTGAAGACCAGAGGGAGACAAAGGCACATCGAGGCACATGCCTTCCTAACCCATACTCGGAATTGGTGCTCTGCATTTAACCTATCCAATTGCACAAACACCGCAGTGAGTAGGGAACACACACAACGTGAGCACACACCCGGAGCAGTGGGCAGCTATTTTTTCCATGACCCTTGGGAGCAATTGGGGGTTCAGTGCCTTGCTCAAGGGCACTTCAGCCATGGGTATCAAGGGTGGAAGAGAGCGCTGTTCATTCACCTCCCCCACCTACAACTCCTGCCGGCACTCGAACCTGTGAACTTTGGGTTAAGTCCAACTCTCTAACCATTAAGCCACCGATGCTGGTGGAGCACCACCATGTAACTCATGTATAACCCATGCTTCTCCCGATTGCCTGGGACATCTTTTTTGTGGCTTTAAAGGTGAAGTCCATCACCGTGTGCAGATCTTTGAACACCTCAGGATCCGTCTCCCCCTCATCCAGGGATATCAGGAGCTGTGCCTGAAAAACCTGTAGCACTGCCATCTTATGAAGTGCCGATATCGCCTCTCCTGGGGTAACGTATGATTCGCCCATGATGTGGGCGGTCAGACGGCAGGGCTTTGATGGCAGCAAGAGTGGGGGGAGAAGTACACTGTGTGCGACCGCTCCCATGTGGTGGCTCCACCAGCGGCTCACTGGCAGAAATGGGACGCTGCTGGGAGAAATCGCCAAGTCCTATATTCCTCCAGCTCCTAAGTACCTGCACTGAAAACTCCTTGCAGCGTGGGCAGTCAGACCCTGTGAGAGCTGCCTCCGCATAGAAAAGACCCAGGCATGGGATTCCAGTACTCGTGGGTGTCTTGAGCCTTGAGAATTATTATATTCAATGGCTTCTCCTAGTTTTCATAGAGATATTTAATGCCAGTTTATGGAAATGGTGATTTATTCGCAAATGTTTTATGGAAAAGCCCTGTTTTGCGCGTAAGTTAAATTCACATCTTTGGATGGAAACATAGCTAGTTACTCCTTGAAATATGTAAACATCCTGGTGCAAGATATACTAATGCCAGTTTTTTCCTAAATGTATTACATTATTATTATTATTATTATTCATCATTATTATTATTTTTCAAATTGTAATATCTCGCGTCCTGTGACAAATTTGCCTCATCTGGGCATGGACGTTATCAGTCTAAATGTTCTGCAAAATTGGTTAAAATCAATAGTAGATTTAAAGTCCAACAGTTTAACACTAATATTGGACATAAACAAACAAGTTAAATATAAAGTATTCAAAACAGATAAGTTCATATATTTGGAGTAAAGTTCAATTGAACTGGTGCATCAGTCATACAGCTCTCCGGACCGTGCGACCCATTACGAGCCGGACACACCGCCACAGAAACAAGAATGAGATACATTCTAACATAAGTGTGGCATTAAACTCAGTTAGTGAGTGCTTGTTTAAAATATTGCACATATATATTATAGGCCGTTCAGATTACTTGTTAAAGTGCAATGAAATAAATTATATCTGCAGACAATGTACATCTGTTTATGGATGGAGACTTTGTAACAGCCAAAACTATGTATTTTGCATGCATCACATTATAGTGTGGTGTAGTGTTGTCAAAAGACCCGGTACTTCGGTACCAAGTCGGAACTAAAAAAATTTAAATGTGACTGTACCAGGTTTCTTTAAGTACCGGTAGTACCGAGGTCCCGTTCACACCCGGTTCAGCGCTATGATTTCCGCTAAGCAGAAAACAAGGACGGAATCTCAAAATCCAGTCATGAAAATGAAACTTACATTTTAATATGGACAGTCATGGAATTTGTCAAAGTTAGCATAAATTAATCAAATCAAATATCGATATGGACCAGTATCTGTAAATGTTAAGCCGCAAAAGTTGTTTGAAATATGAATCCGTGTTCTGCGCGTCTCTGTGTGAATTAATGAATGGCTGAGACGTGCGGGTTTGTTTACTACATAGACTGAAGCGCATGACGCTTGCATTAATTTCAGCATCTGAGCTTCAGAGTTCTCTCTCCATCAAGCGATCTGAACTTTTCAGTTTATCTCAATGGACGCACAGCGCACCTGTATATGATGCTATGTAAACTCTTTGTGAGGGCGCATGACTCACCGTCGCTTTACTGATAGCGCTGTTTCTCACACATGCAAAGAGAGAGAGAGCGAGAGTCTTACCACGCTGAATCGACACGCTATATGTAAACTATTCTTTGTTGTCTTTTCCTGTCAAAATAATGGAGTTCATTTAGAATTATTCATATTCATTTTCGAACAAGCAGAAGACATACCGGTTTCTCCGGTAGTGGGCGGAGCTAATGCGCAAATGGCAATTTCATTGGCTGGCGCTGATCTAGTACCGTCCCTGTTTTGATTTCAGCAAATCAGTTTGACCGAACGCAGACAACGTGATTAATATTCATGAACCCAGCAGCTCATCAATTCATAGTGCATTGTATATACATTAGTATGATAGTAGAATTAGTAGTAGTATCTTTTAATAATAATTAATATGATCTATTACTATTTTTTTTTTACAGAAACCCTCAATGACCAAAAATATCTTAAGCATCACCACCAGTCTTAAGTTCAGTTAAAATGACAAATATGCATTCATTAGGTCTAAAAGTTAATTTTTACATAAAGACATTGTGCTAGAAATATTACTATTATTTAGTAAAATGTATGTGATACTGCTACTACTGTTGAAAAAATTTATAAAACTTTATTTTTTAAAGGGGGGGGGGTGAAATGCTATTTCATGCATACTGAGTTTTTTTACACTGTTAAAGAGTTGGATTCCCATGCTAAACATGGACAAAGTTTCAAAAATTAAGTTGTACGTTTGAAGGAGTATTTTTCCAAAAATACTCCTTCCGGTTTGTCACAAGTTTCGGAAAGTTTTTTTCGAGTATGGGTCTGTGTGACGTAGGGCTGTCAAAATTGCTCAAAAATGACGTTCAAATATTCCCTCTAAAAAAACATTTACGCATTACGTCAATAACAGGACAAAATAATACAAAAAGACATAACTACTTGTATAGGTAGTCTATTTAAGTTTAAACATATTTGACAACGTATTACCTACACAAAACAAGGAAATCAACTAATGGCCAAGACTGCAGACCTCACGCTCTCTCACCCTCTCTGCGCATAACGGTTTAAATGAACAAACAAATTTTTCAGTGCTGATCAAGAGTTTTGTGCAAGCAATTTAAGGTCGCGAATTCGGTCCCAAATATAGCAGGCTTCATTCAGTGATTGAAACAAATATTATTAATATTAATTGAAGTTTTACAGCATATAGAACTGACATTGAATGCTCCGAGCGAGCTGTGCTGTGGTAAACATGGAACTTTTCCTTGACATGAAACGATAAATAATCAAACCTCGCTTCCATTGCTTGACAGAACTCCCCGAAGCCTGCCCCATCCACGACACTGATTTGTCTCATGTCCTTACAAATGAACGAAATTAATTTATCCGTTATGGCCTCTTGTCGTGTTGCAGACAAAGAGCTTGTGGCAAGTCAAGACGTGACTGTTTAGCTGGAGTTCCACACATTATGCCATGCTCATTTGGGTGCACATTTTTGAGATGTGACCTCATGGTTGAATGGTATGCTAACTGTATCTTGAATAGCTTGCATACAACTTTATCTCGCGGGTCAACAATTTTACCTCGCTTTCTCTGCTGCGGTCGAGTTGGGCTCTGCACTTGCTGTCATCTTCCATGAAGACGCGTCAACTTTCAGCAGTGATGCTGTGCCAGACAGTGCGACTCATGTGACCTGTCCCTAAACCCTCAGGCGCTAGCGCGCCCACTCACAAAGCAGACAGCCACGCCTATACTACCGTGGGCGTTTTTTCCACATTTTTTTTTTATTCGAATATTCATTTTCACCTTCGAAATTCGTTTTTTAAAAACTATTTGAATATATATTTGAATTTAGAATATTCGTTGACAGCCCTAGTGTGACGTTAGATGGTGCGGAATTTCCTTATATGGGTCCTAAGGGCACTTCTCCCGGAAGAGCGTGCGCGCCCGTAGACCAGAGCAGAGACATTCACTGACCAGAGCGAGAGAGCGAAATGTCACCAAAGAAGTGTGTTTTTGGTTGCCAGGGCAAGACAACCCTGCACAGATTACCAAAAAAAACAGCATTAAGGGAGCAGTGGATGGAGTTTATTTTTACAGAGCATCAACGGAGTTGTGCAAGTGTTTTTGTTTGTTCCCTGCATTTCGAAGATGCTTGTTTTACAAACAAGGACCAGTTGCATATCGTTTATTTCTTAAGTATGATGCAGTCCCAACGAAAAAGGGTCACGATCGTGTGTTGGAACCGCAGGCGGTGAGTAAAACTGCTTCAAATATCTCTGTGTTGTTAACTTAGCTATCGGCGCGTAAGCACATCAAGTAAACAACATGCGATGTATGGTGTGTATTTAAATACATTTGTTTAGCTGGCCACTGTAGGTTTCTGTTTGTTTATTGTTAAACCACTCCAAACAACAATACACAATGAGTGTGAAAAAATGTAAATGATAAATAAATGAATTATTTAATAATAAATCACAAAGCGCGCTTCTTCATTGAAATGCACTACTATTCCAGTTTTTCTATGAAAATATTAGTCTGATGTGCAAACAGTTCGCTTGTGTACTAAGTCACATACAATAACCCATAAATCAATTCATGTCCTCATAAACCACGAGTAAACACACACAAATGTTGTAAAAGTAGCGCATGACATGGTGTTCTAAAAACACTGCGCTCAAATTAAAATAATTTCTACTTTTAAAAAACTCTCGAGACCTTGTGTTTTCCCCCTTTTCACTGCCCATCTCACGTTTTTCTAACCGGTTCTATTTCTTGGCAGCAAACGTTTTCCGCCTCAGTTGGCATCAAACTGCACTTCCCACATGTACACCTTTTAAAGAAAAAAAAAAAGACAACATAAAGTGGAACTTAGTCATTTTCCAAAACCGCTAAGCAAATATATACAGGTTCAATACATACCACATAGAGACGTCCTGCTGTAGTCGTTGCTGCTGCTGTTCTTGTTCAATTTCAGCCTCGGGATTTGATTCTGAATCATAAATGTACGGTTGAATCTGACTGTTAGCCATGGTTTGTTTTGGATGATGTTTTTTTCCTCACGGTAATGTCACAGCTTCCAGACGCTCTCAACGCAAAAGCCTACGCGCGCTCGTGATTCTTTAGCTCCGCCCACACGTCACGCCTCCAGCCGCTCGTGTGTTTCCAGAAAAAATCGGTACAGACTATCTTTCTCTTATAAATATAATAAAACTAAAGACTTTTTGGAGATATGAAGGATGCAGTACTACTCGATAGGTACTCAAGATTAACAGGAGATTGAGTGAAAATGAGCATTTCACCCCCCCCCCCCCCCCCCCTTTAAAGAAATAAATCACAATATTTCTTCCATGTTTTAATTTTAATAGCAAATTTATTTACCAAAAATAAAATGTGTTCAAATTTCATAAATTAAAAGACAAATTAAATTTGGGTGAAACTTGTTTACAGTTTTTCATAATTATATAACTTGTAGAAACACTTTAAACACAATTGTAAATAAGTATAAAGAATGACATTGGTTTTATTTTTAGTGCTAAAAAGTTATTTTTTTTAAATTAGCATATTTTTGTTTTTTGCTTTGGTACCGAAATTGGTACCGAGAACCGTGGATTTTCACTGGTATCGGTACCGAGTAATGAAATTTTGGTACCGTGACAACACTAGTGTGGTGTGGCCTTTAAGATACTGATCTCTTAACTTATAACGCACACTATGTGGTGATGACGTAGAAGCACTACGTGAGAACCACTATGGATGATAAGTTTGCTCTGCCGCCTTTGTTATTATTTTGTCTTTATTTGTTGGGGTGCACGATATATATCGGCCTATGATTAATGTGCATCTCGTCAATAAAGCCGGTTCTCTAATCAGTGGTAAATGCCATCAGGTGGGTGATTTCACATAGAGCAGCAGTTACTACACGGAGCCATTGTTAACTGACAAGCTGCGCAAATCCACGTTCATTATCAGCTTTGATTTGTGCAGCTTGTCAGTTAACAATGGCTTCGTGTAGTAACAGCTGCTCTATGTGAAATCATGAAATCGACTAAATAAGCAGGCTATGTTCGTAATGCTTTATTTCTGTGTGACTAATTTTCAGTCCTGATAAATTAATTAATTATGATCAATGCATCACTTATAATAGTAAAACATAGATGCTTTCGGATTAAAATTTTTAACAAAGCATGCAAACAAATGGACACTTTTATCATGTAGTTTTGTGATCGCGTTAGTTCCAGGGACTTATTTCTTATATAACTTATCTTTGTTGGTGAAATGATGGGGTTGCATGATGTTGGTCCTGAGAGGCGTGTAAAGGACGGGTTTTAGTGAAGCGCAGTGGAGCTTCTTGGGTATCCCTGGCTGCAGCCTGTCAATCGGGGCGGGGCAACACGTCACCCCACCCACAAGACTTTTAATTGGTTGGGGGGAACGTAATTGCGTAATGGTGACAACACCATGCAGGCTCGCCCCACATCTTTTCAGTGGTCTGCATACAGATGCTATTGACGTAATGGCGTCAACACCACAGTAAACTGGAAATGGAGTTGGAAACGATATTTATGAATTATACGAATGATGTAAACATGCATTGGTCATAAAGCTCACTGTAGCGGTGCCTGAGGTGTTATATGTTTTGCCCAATATATTTATTGCCCAAGGTTCACACGTACTCCGTCTGCAGTGCGTATACAGTAAGTTATGTGTACGCGGTTCAGAAGCAGCAACGAGAGCACATTATTGTAACGCGAAAGCACATTAAAATAATGCACGAGCGCGAATCTATTCGCTCGCACGCAGATTTCCTTTGCTCTGATAACAAAACCAGATGTGCGTGCTCAGATCATAGACTGTATAAGGCTCAGATACACGCTGCCTTAAAGGGTCATGTGACTTGAAAATTTCACTTTCTGCTTTTTAACATTATAATGAGTTCCCCTAGCCTGTATATGGTCCCCAAGTTTCTAGAAATTCTAATCGTTGTAAATCGAGATTTTGCTATCTTTCTCTGCCTTTGAGAAAATGAAAGCTCAAACGGGCTGATCTTGAACCTCCTCCTGGTGACGTTATAAGGAGAAATGTTACCTCCCCTTTCTCTGCTTTGCCCGCCAAAATATTTACATATAATTCAGTCGCAATGTCAGCACAGGCGTTACAAACAGACTTTTATGATATGGATTCGACAGCACCGCCACAAACAGTGAGTAACCATGATCATTAATGCCTGATCTGTGATCAGTGATTTCTGATGTGTAGCTAATCATTCAAGTTCACTTTCTTTCTAAATCGTTTAATACTGTTTATGCATCAGTGAATCAATATATATATATATTATATTTGAGAGGGGTTCCACATGAAATACGCATTTCGAATGCAAAGATGTCAGCCAATCACAACAGTTGTCGTTTACTCAGAGTCTCACAGCAGACACACCCCTTCAAACAGAGCATTCAAGCCAGAGGGCTAATATCAGGATATAAAAATGCTTTTATTTCTAAATTTTAAATGTAAAAATCATACTAACAATATAAGTACACCTAAGGAAACATTAAAAAGCATTTAAAGAAAAGGAAATAATCCATGTCATGGGACCTTTAAAACGTGTCTCCCCTCGCTCAACCTGTGTCCTGTGCACTCACAACTCTCTCTGTGCTCATGCGCAAGATATTAAATCTTTTCGCACATTTCTATTTGTAACCTTTTCTGTTCTCATCTTTTTACTGCGTGCAGTGAGAATGTTCTGATCCGTTAACATGGGCTCGAAAAAAAAGGCTACGCATCACAGACAGAGTGTGTGAACCTGGAGTTAGGCATATGCCCAGTCTGCTCTGTTCTCGCGCTCCACTTAGGTGCGCTGCATCCTGATTGGTTCAGATAACATACTGCGGGAGATCGGGGCTGTGGAAAATCATACTATAAAGCGATTTAGAAATCGCACACACAAATCGCGATTTTATTTCGATTTTGATTAACAGCCCTAGTGGAAATGGCTCTTAAAAGCCAATCATAAAAAGCAAAGAGAGATGGAAGGGTAGGTTTAGAGGCAGAGACTAACTCTAAACACAACAGAGTGATAAAGTAAATAGCAAAAGTGGGAAACATTGAATATAAAAGATGACAGTTCCAAAGACCTGCAAACAGAAACAAGTACAGACCATGAGTTTTAACATCAAATATCATATTACTCTAGTACTCTAGTAGACATTTTGTCTTTGACCATTGCCATACTTGAAGCACAATTAAGCTTACTCATAATAAAAGATGAACTGATTATTACAAGGTTTCTGAAGGTATCATCAAATCAGATTGAATGTTTTTAATGTTTTTTTTTTAGTTTTTGATCCACTTCAACTGTTGGCTAGTATAAATGTGTAATTTTATGTGTACATGTGTATACTACCATCAAAGGATTGTAATTGTGTTTTTGAAACAAGGGTCTTATGCTGCAGTAATAGAAATATTTCAAATTTAAATAACTTTTAATTTAATTTTAATAAAAAAAACTTGTTCCATGTGACAGTAAATTTAAACATTTATTATGAAGGCCCCATATTCAAAATAAACTAGTAATATTTTCCTTAAACTATTTAAATTTTGTAAATGCCTGCAGAAATACATGTAATGACTTTTCGCGTGATTCAATGCCTTAATTCATTCAAAGCCCATTCATTGACTTCCCCGTGCTAAAACGGGCGTGGGCCCAGGTTGGAAACCACTGCTTTAGTGAACAACATTACACGGGGTATTAATGTTATAATCAAAGATTACAATTAATCAAATTAAACAAATCACATAACTAATCCGCTCACCAGTGCACGCAGTGACAAACAAGTAGAAATGAAATCCTGCCTGAGTGTGACGTGTTGGCATAAATTATTTTGCCACCAACCAATGAAAATACTTGTGGGCAGGGCGACATGTGCAGCCACGCCTCACATGCAGCCCCGCCCTGATCTGCAGGCTATGTGATTATGTGATTGGCATTTTATGATAATATGTGTTAAATACATTGTGAATGGTCTTAAGTGATAGAAGTAGTGTAGTTTTCAACTAAATTGGCAGTTTTCCACTTTATTTGATCAAAAAGATTTTGACAATATTCTTTCTAATACTGTGATGGTGATGAGTGTTAATGGAAAATTTACGAGCCATAAATATTTTTTCCACTTTTCACCTTCTGTCTAGCTGCTGAAAACTCTCAAAAGGCTGGGGGAGCTTCCTATAACAGTAGACATCCTGGTGGTAAGATTAAAATATTACTTATGTTCTAAAGTATTACTTGAGTTGGTCTAACATATTTTGTTAATGCAGTTGGTTTAATAGCTTTTAATGTGTTTATTGTCTTCTATTCTTGCAGGAAACAGGCATTGGAAAGACAGTGAATTCTCTGCGCAAACATGAATTTGCTGGAGAGGCAGCAAAGAACCTTGTGGCCAAGTGGAAAAAGCTTGTGCCAGAGAGATCTGGAGACAGGTTAGTTTTTTTAAAGTGATATATTACATATTCATATCATTGCAATTAACCTTTAAAAGAAATGTAGTTGTGTAATTTTCAACAAATGGAATAGATAAAAGCCTAACATCTGATCATAAAGATTCTAGCCAAAGTATCTACTGCAAAATTTCTTTGTGAAGAAGCTGAAACTTGAAACAACTGTTCTTCAGAATATTTTTGTTGTCATGGTCAAACAAATACTTTGTTCACCAAGCCTGCATTTATTTTAGAACCACATTTAATTAATTCTTGCTAAATAAAAGTAAATGTATAGAGTATATTTTTTAAATCTTACTGATCCCAAACCTTGAATGGTTACCAGTACCAGAAGTTACCAGTGCTGATGAGTTTTACTCAGGTTTGATGTTTGGCGTGTAATAATTTTGGAACCCTGGTTGTGGTGTTGCGGTCTTCTGAGATAAGAGATGAATAAGTATATGTTATATGTTTCATTTTATCAAAAGACCGAGTGTAAAGGAAGGGCGTTCCCACTCACGCATTAATGAGTCTGGAGGGCACAAACGAGTCCGGGAGCGGTCTCCAGATGAGCCTCCACTTATGGAGGAGGAACAACATGAAGAGATGGGATACCAGCATGGCTACTCCCCCTCCCCTCCACAGCACTACAGCTCACGGTACAGTCACAGTAGCGCAAGGGAGTATCAGTCAGATGAATATGAAAGCCCTCCTGAAGAGGAGCCAGAGCCCAGTCCCCCACGCAATGACATGAGACACAGCAAGCCAAACAAAGAGCCAGTCAGGGAGCACAATTCCCAAGACATTCGGGAACAGGAGAGACGGAAGAATCGTCCCACGGGTGTCGGCAGCAGTGAGGAGAGGTCGCATAGAGCTGACAGAGAGCAACAGGGTGGGACGAGTCACAAATCTAAACACATTCGACATTTAAGCCCACACGAAAGCAAAAGGGAAAAGAAAGGAGGAAGTGATGGTAAGAAAGTTTTGCTTGCTTTTGTGGTTATAAGTCTCTTATACTCATCATGGCTGTATTTGATTAAAAATACAGCAAAAACATATTGTGAATATATTATTAATATATAGTCATATTGTTAATATGTGGTATTACAATTTAAAATATTTTTTCTCTTGTTATAAATTTAAAAGTAATTTATTTCTGTGATGTCTTCAGTTTCACATGATCCTCCAGAAATCATTGTAATATGCTGATTTGCTGCTCAAGAAGCATTTCTTATTATAATCAAACAGTTGTTGCTTTGTATTTTTTCTTGTGAAACTATTTTTTTCCAGGCCATTCTTTGATTAATAGAAAGTAAAAAAATTTTTTTTTAAATTTAATTGGGTTTACTTTTGTAACATTAAAAATGGATTTACTGTCACTTTTTTGATCACTTTTATACCCTTTTATACCCTTCCTCTCAATAACTTAAAACTGAGGTTTTACTTGGATTGCTTTTGCCTTTAAGGAAAATCAAGGGAGAGGAGGGAAATTCCAGAGCCAGTGGTTGAGGATGAGGAGTCATATGAGGCTCCAACTATGTCTTTCGAATCCTTTCTCACATACGATGCTCCGACCCCAAGCAAAAAGAAGAAAAAGCAGTCCTCACGACCCCCCCAGCCTCCTGCTTCGATTCCATCTGCTTCCTCTAAGTCTGGCAAAGCCAATGGGACCAGTAGTAAACACTCAAAGCCATCCTCTTCCTCGGTGACCACGCCTGTTCCGGAGAAACGCAGGAAGGTGAGGCTGAACTTGTTTCTCAGACTAGGTGATGGGAAACCAGCTTTTGTCCATGTGTCAAAGGCCTTCTTATCATTATTTCTCTAGGTTGTAGATGTGGTTCCCACTCTGCCTGATATCCCTTTGCCAGCCATTCAGCCATACTACAGACCACTGCCCTCCATTGATCTTACACCACTGTCCCCCCAGAGGCGCAAAGGTATCCGTTTTTCGGGTTTTATAACCCTATCAGATTTAGCCTATCATACCTGAAAGAATCTGAATTAAAAAACAATATAAGTGCATAAATCCCAATTATTTTTTTCTGCATGGTCTCATGTTTTTCTCCTCCAGTCCCACAGGCATATGAGGAAGAGGATGGTGGCTACACAGGGCGAAGACTGAACTCTAAAATGGTTGTGTACTCTGGGTCCAAGACTGCGTTTTTGCCGAAAATGATGTCTCTGTATGAACAGTGCATCAGAGTCCTACAGAACAATATAGATTGTAAGTTTTCTCATTCTCTTATCATTTGTTATAATATTAACTATTGATTTAACATTCACAGTCTGATGTGTGTGAGAAATGTGATGTCACCATGTTTCAAATCACATCTGTAAAAGAAGCCATAATGTGTCAGGCTGGCTGAAATATTAACCACCAATTGACCGGAAATGAATTGTCTTTTTACTGGTATTTCTTGCATTCTCTTAGCAATCGATGAAGTGGGAGGAGTGCCATTCGAGATTCTGGAACCGGTTCTGGAGAGATGCACTCCTGAGCAGCTTTACCGGATTGAGCAGTGTAATCCAGTATGTGATTACATTCTCAGTCGTTATGCTTATTTTAAGAGCAACACTGCATTCAAAGTTTTCCCGTTAGACCTTAGTATAGTAATTTAGGGCTTCTTTTTGGACTAATCTTTAATTTCAAGCCTCTCTACTCAGTATTTCACAGAAGACACCGATGATCTGTGGATGAAACACTGCAAGCGGGATTTTAAACATGAACCTCGACAAGAGTATGAATCTTGGAGGGAGCTGTTTCTCCGGCTCCATGAAGAAAGGGAAGAGCGTCTGCGCAAGCTCACAGAGAACATCACCTCAGCCCATGCAAACAAACCTAAAGGTACACACAGGCATTACAGTAAAATTGTAGCTCAGTGAGTGTACAATACAAATGTAGGTGAGGATTTAGTGAACTGTTCACAATAATAATAACTCAAGTGTTTTCTCTATATTGTTCATTTTTAACAGGGCGGCAGGTTAAAATGGCTTTTGTCCACTCTGTTGCTAAGCCTCCGCGAGATGTCCGCCGTAGACAGGAGAAGTTTGGCACTAAAAACGGTTCTACCAGCACAAGCGCTGCTCCATCTGGCAAGTAAGTGAATGCTGCATTAGTCACAAAGATGCCATTAGTCATGTAGATGAATCTTTGTCATGACGTTTTAGCTGACAATCTGCTTTTCTTCCTTTTTTTTGGTAAACTCCATTTAAATATTATGCTTATTTTTCATATACAGGATCAGACCAGCAACAAACTACAGTGCTTACAGCAAATCCAGTGATGGTGGTGAGTCTTCTTTTAGCAGTCCCCCTGAGTCCTCCTCACGCCCCTCTGCTCCCAGCATTGCTGGTACTCACAGTGCCAGAGACAAACCGCAGGTCAAAAGTGAGTTTAATAAGAAAAGTTGTTGTTGTTAAATTTTTATCTTTACATATTTTTTTACAGATATTTATCTATTGTATATTCACCGTTAATGTTATTAAGATCATGTCCAATATTTTCTCATTTAATTGCTTGAACAGGTTGTTTGAATGTGTCTTACAACTTTTTCTGCTCTTTGTTTTTCAGAAGTTGCTCCAATGATGGCTAAAACTATCAAGGCATTCAAGAACAGATTTTCCCGGCGGTAAAAGTAAAAATGTTTGTGTGTGTATGATAGAAGAGAAAACAACTGGAAGAGGAAACTATTTTTTTTTTTTTTGCTGTAATGCTTGATAGGAAATGTGTAATGCCTCTTGTCTTTTTATGCTTTTTAATATTATCAGTACAGCTCACTGGACGCAATCACAGAAAATATCTGCATCAACAACCATCCACACTCAATTATTTCATAGCATGTTGGAAGCGTTTTATGAACACAGAAAACAAGTGGTACACTACAGATTACCATGTGACACCAGAACCCAGACTCTGTTAAATGTTTATTTAATTGCTTACAATAATCATTGCATTTTCATGGGACTAAGTATACGATTTTAATGTAGAGTGAGAAAGAGATGAGATGTAAAAAGTTCAAGGACTGTACACCTCCACACCATCATATTTATTTTAAATCTTGGACCCGGCAGTCCTGGACCTTGCCTTGAATGAAAGATTAAGTCGTTTTAATAGATTTTATGAAGTGCTCTATGGACATTTTTAATAAAATCCATGTGTTGATCTCACCATGGTCCTATTTCTATATCTATTTCTGGGTGTTTTAGATCTTGGTTATAAAGATCAATAATGAAAGTTTTATTTTCCACTTTTCACTATCACTCTGTCCTATCACCTAAAATGTATTTTTCTCGTGTTTTCCCAACTTGTATGACTTCCTTTTCATCAGTGCAGCACTAAGCACGGTAAAAAGTGGCTGTCATTATACCAAAAACATCTAACCTTTGCGTTAAACCTAAAAAAGATAGTGATACAGGTTTAAAACAACATTAGACCGAGTAAATAATATCGTAATATTCATTTAACTGGATCACTTCAAAGGCACAGCTTTTTTCTTTCCACTTTATTTACGATGACGTGAAGCGACCAATGAGACGTTAATACGTCACAAGAATGCGACATTGGTTCTCTTGTTTTTTTATGGTCCAATCAAGTTCCACGTTTTGTATTTGCGTGGTCTACTTTCCCACTTCTACCACCTATGTAACTGTACGATTTTAGCATATGCCACAGAATCCGCTACTAGAGCAGTTGTACGTATCTCTCTAGTAAGCTTAGTTGTAAGTGTTTCAGAACTTTTTTGGTCCCGAGCTGCAAGTTCACGCCATGTCTGGACACGGTCACGGCCACGGCGGCGGACAAAGTCACGGCTGCTGTGAATGCGATCACGAGCCAGCAGAACGAGGAGTGGAATACGAGCTGTACAAACGCATTGACATCGAGAAGCTTCAGTGTTTGAACGAGAGCCGAGATGGAGACGGTAAACTGGTGTTCAAGCCTTGGGATCAACGCACTGACAGGACAAAGGTACCAGTTCACCTGGCTTAGTTCTGCAGGAGCTGTCACAGACGTTAAATTATCCTGTAGATTCTAGTAGATTAATAGATTAATTCGCAGTTTGACTGTATTCTACTGCGAATTAAGACACTTCTCTATTTACTTACGTACTTAACTTAATTGCATACATGTATGATTATTTTACTTTATAAGAACTCTTCTAAGTAAAAGTCAACGGATATCTTTAAGAAAATGAAATGAAAAATTCTGGTTAATAAACTCGGTCGTAAGATTGATGTTCTGTTTGTTTTAATGTAACGTTATGTCTCCTGTTTTATTTTCAGTTTGTCGAAAGCGATGCTGACGAGGAGCTTTTGTTCAATATACCGTAAGAATCCATTTCAGTTTCTTTTCTGTTCTTAATTCTCGTCTATATAATATAATTTGGCTAAATACTAAGTGGTTTACCGACAGAAATGGATACAGTTGGTGCATATGGTTAAACCTGCAGGTTTACAGGTAGCGTGAAGCTGAAAGGGATCATTATTTCTGGAGAAGATGATGAGTCACACCCAGCTGAAATCAGACTGTGAGTTTGCACTCACAACAAAAAAAAAAAAGAAAAAAAAATATGTATATATATATATATATATATATATATATATATATATATATATATATATATATATATACAAATACAAAAATAAAATAAAACACAGATTTGCAGTGTCACATATGGGTGCAATGGAATATGAACTGTTATTCAGTTACATGAATGAATAAGTGTTGCAACTGGGAACAGGTATCTATTTGCTGAATTTGAGTATCCAAGCGGTTTGATTTAATAATGATAACAGTGCCGCTGCTAAACTATTAAAGAAAATTTTGTGTAAAAGGCTAAATATTAAAAAATGTAAATTAGTTTTGTCTATTGTTGTACATTTTGTTTGAAATTTAAAAAATATATAATAAAGCAGCAAAATGATTTATGCAAATAGTTTTATAAAGGATATATTTAATGTATTTAATATATTTTGCTTTAAAGGAATTGTTCACACAAAAATTTGAATTAGTTCTCAGCCAAGATGTTGATGAGTTTGTTTCTTAATCTACACAGATTTGGAGAAATTTAGAATTGCATTATTTGCTCACCAATGAATCCTCTGCAGTGAATGGGTGCCGTCAGTATGAGAGTCCAAACAGCTGATAAAATCATCACAATAATCCACAGTTCTTTTTTTTTATCAGACGTTTGATCAAAAACTCTCAGAATCAGATCTCACTCTCAGCTCTCGGATCAAAAACTGAGAAACAAACACACCTGCATCTTGGTTGGCCTGAAGAAGAGCTTAATTTTTGGGTGAACTATGCTCTTGCTAAAATTAGATTGTGAATTTGCTTGTATAAAACAATTCATAAAATCTTCTGCAGCATCACATAGGAATAATGCAGTTACAATGTCCATGAATGAGTGTGCAGCTGGGTACTTTTTGAGCAGGTACAAGAACATCCCTCAAATGTCATTTGACGATACAAGCAGAGAGCCAGAGCAAGCATTTCGTCTAAACAGGGATCCGCTTGCTGAGCTTGAGTATCCAACCAAGTAAGCAATTTTAAATATTAAACATAAGCACATTAAAAAGAACATCCCGTATGTTAGACACTATAAATCTATGTTGACCATGCTCAAATGTTTTATGTAGGATTGCGAGATTCTCCAATGTGGAGCACTTATCAATCCACATACCTCGAAACTTTGGGTCAGAATCCACTCGTGTGTATTACATTGGTCTGCGGGGAGAGTACACAGAGGTCAGTATTGAATAAAACATATTTTGCTATGACAACAAAAACAACTCCATCATAACTGATGGAAGATTCACCATATTATGACAATATTTTGCTGTTGTTGCTGTTTCTATTAATATTTGTTTTGCTTCGGAGAGAAAAACGAGGTAAAGAAATCCAGAAGCATTTGTATTTTTGCAGTCACCTTCATCTAGTGTCTTTTTATCTTTGTTTCAGGCTTATAGGCATGAAATCACAATCTGCAACTATGAAGCAGCAGCCAACCCAGCAGATCACAAAGTGGAAACTATTACACCCCAAACACAGTTCATATCATGACAAATGGGGGAGAGAAAATCTCACGTGTGCTGTGTGAAACTATAAAGTCAAAAGTGTGCTTGAGTTTTGATAACAGATGATGAACTGAGAGAGCCTATGTGTTCTTTGATGTGTTCAACAGGGTTTTCTTCACCAGGGTTTGTTCATCTGCAATTCTGCTAATATGCCAATAAAACTAAAGCTATATAAGAATAATTACTTAATGTATGCTTTTGTCAAATAAAAAGTGTATGCTTCAACAAACAGAACAGATGAGCTGTGCACAAAGTCTATTCCTTAAAAAAAACATTAAACATTTTGTTCATGTTCTCATTTTTACAATGTCTTGGGTAAAAAAAATCTGACATTAAAAACCACAAAATGTGTTTTTATCGAGTCCTCAAAGTGTAAAAATTGAGCTTTAAAGAACATTTCCTGGTTAATTTTACATTTGGCATTTCACATTACACATTTTACTACAACTTCTAATATCCTGCTATTAGTTAATTAATGCTGCACTTCTACAGTTTCAGTTCATATTCACATATAATCGTCTACAGCGGACAAACAATTTGAGCATACATCGCTAAAAATCTATTGCTCTTCACTGTATCATATTTATTTATTTATTCTTATTATTTTTTTTTTGCTGTAATACAATTAACCAGATGTGGAAAGTAACGAATTACATTTACTCGCGTTACTGTAATTGAGTAGCTTTTTTGTGTACTAATACTTTTTAAAGTAATTTTTTTAATCTGTAATTTTACTTAAGTATATTTTGTTTGAAGTATTGTACTTCGCTACATTTTAAAACACATTAATTACTGAGTAAAAAAAATAAAATAAAAAAAATAAATCGCTCCCTGGAAACTACGGCAGTAAATGGGCAGGAGGGCAAACTGGCGCTAAAATCACAAGAAAGATACAGACGGACAAAACAGGCGTTAGTGGTGCAGACACCGCTGAAAACGAAACCCCGTCATATTCTGATGTTGAACTCGAAGGAAATGAAGTGAACCCCTGGCCATATGTATGCTCTATTATGCAGTGTAAGCTGTACTTGCCTAGGAAGACCAAACTAGCAGCTTATAAAATCTCGATAAGACATCAACCCTTCGCAAGAATGTAGAGGTAAGCTAAATAATTGCATCGTTGCATTGGTGGTTAAAATGAAGCTTTGACATTTTAGCAAGAGGTTTTGCACAAATTAGCCAAAAAGACAGTGGTGAGGAGTGTGCTATTTTTGTTTTAATGATGTGCACGCGCATTTATAGTGCGTTCTTTCACTGTGTGATTCAGTCTCCTAAAATGCATTTAGAATGATCACAGAATTGAAGATATAGGGGCAGAAAATTCACATATTTATATAATTTCATATATTAAATCAAAATCACACAAAGAATGCCATCTTTTCCTCCAAAAATCATCATGAATATATACATACATATATATAACAGTTCAGTAAACAAGTTAATTAAGAGACTTGCGTTTTAGACACCATATTGCCTTTTTAGCTCTATTTCTACAACAGAAAATAATTCCAAACACAGCCACCAAAGCACAGTTTTGCGTCTCTGAGCAACGTGACAGTGTTTCGTTCCTGAATGAATCAACCGTTTAAATGATTCGGTTCAATCGCAATGACTCACTTATTAACAGTGACTTGCTGACACATACTGGCCATTTTAATTTCACATTTAAAGTATCTTTTGATTTTTTTAAATAATTAATTTCTTATCATTTCAAATGAGTATTCAACATTTTATGTCTTGTATATCAAAACATTATTCATGCATTTGTAACTGCAGGTTAAATGCATTCTTGTCCTGCACTAAACAGTGTAATACATCTAAATGCCACTTCCAATGAATCTTCTGCATTTCCTCTGCATTAAAAGATGAGTTTGTTGATAATGATTTGCCTGGTAACAGCCCAAATGTTTTATTATTCTAAATAACTGATTCCTTTAATTAAAAACAACTAGTTTGAGATTAATAGACCTATCCCAGGGGTATCAAACTCAGTTCCTGGAGGGCCGTAGCCCTGCAGAGTTTAGTTCTAACCCTGCTCCAGCACACATATCATGTAGTTTTCAAATAAACATAAATGATTAGATTAGCTGGATCAGGTGTGTTTAATTAGGGTTATATCTAAACTGTGCAGGACTGTGGCCCTCCAGGAACTGAGTTTAACACCCTTGGCCTGTCCCATTTTTGACTCCCTCCCACTGTTAAAATGTAACTAAGTAATTTTTACTCTGAGTAAATTTTAAATGAGCTACTTTTTACTTTTACTTGAGTAGATTTTTAGACTGGTACTTTTACTTGTACTTAAGTAAAATTTCATTAATGTAATGATACTTTTACTTGAGTAGAATATTTTTGTACTCTTTCCACCTCTGCAATTAACCACTCCAGAAAACGCTTATATATTTTACATAACTAACGGTTTTCTTGACTTAAAAGGTGTTACAGATGGGCCCAAATGTCAAAGAAAGTGCTGTAGTGGTGTGTGATGGGCTAAATAATAGACAATTTATATATATATATATATATATATATATATATATATATATAATGCGGTCTGTTGTGGTAGGTGTTTCATAGATTTAAAAATTAAGTGACAAAAATTATCTTCTAAAGTCTTTAACCTTTATTGTGATTGTACAAAATACGCAATTCAGAAAATTTACATTTTGCATTGCGTTGTAGCCTTACGATAACAAAATAATGTTTTATTTACAGATTGCTACCTAAAAATGTTTAGAGCCGTATTTAACATTTGCTCACGCGGTTCAACCACAGTCTATGGGTTGAACAAACACGGTGACGTCACAGCGCCATGACTCCGCCCCTCTCCGGTAGAAGGAGCGGAAGTTCCGTTGTGACCTGGGATAGCAAGCGGTGAGTCAATACATTTGTAACAGTGGGCCGCTGTTTTATATCTATTTTTTTCCTGGTTGAACCCTAAATTTTAATCTACTCCCTGACCTTGGCTTTATCGCTAGCTGCATAGGCGCTAGCTTGTTGTTGAGTAGCGTAATTGTGGGATTATTCGCGGGGGTGTCGGAGAGCCAGATAGCTCCATCGACGAGGCTGTGGATTCATTGTGACAATCATACAGGCGAAACAGGATTAAGCTGCCTAACTGCGATCATGTCGCTCGAGTATTATTGAATCGACCTGGTGGCTTTATTTATACATGAACCCTGTCCTTGATTCCGCCGGGTTTGAAAAAAAAAAATGAGTTAAGCTTCGCCCATTTCTCTTGTTTTTTCTGCCCATCCCTTTCTTCCCATTCTTTTTTTAATATGATCGTGGTATTCATAGAATTCGTGAGGACGATTATCGCACTGGCGAATTAGAGATTATCAATACTGTCATTTAGTAATGTATATAAATCATGGTGTAATCAAATGCATATGGAGACCATGCACTTTCGTTAAAGTGTATTTTTCTAGTATTTAGTGGAGAATGCAGATGATTTGATGGAAGTATTTGATAACATGTGCAGTACTAAAAGCAGACTTATCCATAAAACCAGTCTGGCACATGGAGTTCATTGAAGTGTTGAAACACTTCAGGCTTAAACTCTGTTCCGTCCCCCAGGCCACTCAAAGACCAATGAAACCATTAAACTGGAGTGTTTTGCCTCCTGTAGCTGTCAAGATTCAATGTCTTAGGACTGTCATGTGATTCCAGGAAAACAGGGACCTGTGGTTTTAATTTTAGGCAGCATTAGAAACAGTTTTCTGAGAACTCATATTAAGCAGATGTCTGCAAGTACAAACTTGTGATCCGCGCAGCCACCAGCAGAAAATCAACCTCTGTCTGTATGATTAACATAAGCGTCAGCGCTTATCCAGTAGGTTAAATCGCCCTGTCATTTTTACATTACCTTCCAAAGTGCTCTTTCTTTTTCACATCTAGGTGCGCTACAGGTGCAATAGAGCACTTTTAGCTTTAGATGGGCATGAATTGCTAGTTGAAAAGACTTTAGTAAGCAACACTGGTAATTAAACCAACTTTTGTTAATCATTCTGCAGCCTGCTGACCGTTTCTTTCTAAAATCGTCTGGTTCGTATCCAACACTTATTGCCTGGGCCTTTTTATTTTGAATAAACATGTTGTACTGGTTAAATTTGAACATTTTGTCTCTGTATTTTCCTAAAAGCACTCCTCACATTGTATGTGTGGCAACAACATGTCTGTACCTCTGCTCTCTGAAGCCGTGACCGTGCCTGGGACGGAGAAGGAAACGGCTGTGGTGAGTGACCAGTCAAATCATTAACTAAATGATAATCTTGTCCAGTTTATTCATCAGCATTGCACAGGCCAGCCTCCAAATAAACCAAATCAGTTATTTTAAGTTTTCTTAAATAGTTCACCTAATCATGAAAAGTAATTTAACTACACCTTTTGTTGTGAGTAAGTAAAACTTTCGTTCATTATTAAAACACAAAGTAAGATAGATTTAATAAAAATCTGAGAGGTTTCTGTCCCTCTATTGAAAGACCAGGTAACCAATAGATTCAGAAGAAGAGATTTGAAGATTTAGGTCATAAAGGCATCTCAAATGAAGTGTATATCATATTGGAAGCTCACACTTGCTGCGTTTTGCAAGAAAAGCTATAAGGTTTGTTCTGTTGACAAGACATGCACAGAAATCTGTGTTTATCATGTGTAATGTATATGTGAATATATTAGATCTGATCATCATATCAAGCAATCATGTCTTTTCACAAGACTCGGATTAAACGGTTTTATTCATATGGATTTATTTTACAATGCCTATGACTTTCTTAGATTTTCTAAGTTTTGGTTACCTAGACTTTAAAAAAGAGATATACCTCTCAGGTTTTATTAAAAATGTCTTAATTTCTCTCTCAAAGATTAACTAAAGTCTTTTAGGTTTGGAACAACATGAGGGTGACTAAATGATGACAAAGTTCATTCTTTTAATAGTCAACATACAACCTATACTGTTCCTCAGATTCACATTTACAGTCCAAATCTTCAAAAAGGCTGCCTGCTGCCATCTTTTTTGGAAGAAAAGGGCAAATCGATTTATAAAAAAGCTGAAGATTGCTATTGAGATAGTATCTTTAAATAAAATAACCACAACGTCAGCATCAGACAGGAAATCTTGCCTCTTTTTGGCTGTGCAGAGATACGTTTCATATCATATTCTGTAAACTTCGCAGGTGATCTTCCTTCATGGCTTGGGCGACACAGGGTACGTTCTGTTTATTACCTGCCTGTTGCAGGATCTTTCAATTCCCCCTGGCCTGGTGTAGAAATAACCCTGTGGTGTTACTTATTACAGACACGGCTGGGCTGATGCTATGACATCTATTCGACTGCCATACATCAAATACATCTGCCCACACGCGTAAGTCAAAACCTGGGAAATATTTTTTTGATGTGTTGATTGTTATGCAATTCAAAAATGTTAGTATCACTTGATTTACTCTGTAATTTATTGACTATAAGCCCATCATACTTTGACTCTAGACCCCGAATCCCTGTAACACTCAACATGAAGATGACTATGCCCTCATGGTAAGTTACCTCTGCTGTAGATAACATTAAAATCTAGTATGTTAAAAATAAAGTGCGGTGGTAATTTAAACCAGAAAATAAATAAATGCCTAGGTTTTTGAAAAATTTAAAACAAAGAAAATTTATGAAGTAAAATGAAGAAGCATTTCAGATTCTGTACTCTTATTGGAAATTAATAAAATCAAGAGGCTCTTTGTACACATGGTCATATGTTACATACTTGTGGTCAAAGCAAAGAGGGACAAACAAAACATTTTGAAATTAATTTTAATTTGTCATGTTACTCAAATTGGTATACAACCTGAATTCCGGAAAAGTTGGGACGTTTTTTAAATTTTAATAAAATGAAAACTAAAAGACTTTCAAATCACATGAGCCAATATTTTATTCACAATAGAACATAGATAACATAGCAAATGTTTAAACTGAGAAAGTTTACAATTTTATGCACAAAATGAGCTCATTTCAATTTTGATTTCTGCTACAGGTCTCAAAATAGTTGGGACGGGGCATGTTTACCATGGTGTAGCATCTCCTTTTCTTTTCAAAACAGTTTGAAGACGTCTGGGCATTGAGGCTATGAGTTGCTGGAGTTTTGCTGTTGGAATTTGGTCCCATTCTTGCCTTATATAAATTTCCAGCTGCTGAAGAGTTCGTGGTCGTCTTTGACGTATTTTTCGTTTAATGATGCGCCAAATGTTCTCTATAGGTGAAAGATCTGGACTGCAGGCAGGCCAGGTTAGCACCCGGACTCTTCTACGACGAAGCCATGCTGTTGTTATAGCTGCAGTATGTGGTTTTGCATTGTCCTGCTGAAATAAACAAGGCCTTCCCTGAAATAGACGTTGTTTGGAGGGAAGCATATGTTGCTCTAAAACCTTTATATACCTTTCAGCATTCACAGAGCCTTCCAAAACATGCAAGCTGCCCATACCGTATGCACTTATGCACCCCCATACCATCAGAGATGCTGGCTTTTGAACTGAACGCTGATAACATGCTGGAAGGTCTCCCTCCTCTTTAGCCCGGAGGACACGGCGTCCGTGATTTCCAACAAGAATGTCAAATTTGGACTCGTCTGACCATAAAACACTATTCCACTTTGAAATAGTCCATTTTAAATGAGCCTTGGCCCACAGGACACGACGGCGCTTCTGGACCATGTTCACATATGGCTTCCTTTTTGCACGATAGAGCTTTAGTTGGCATCTGCTGATGGCACGGCGGATTGTGTTTAACGACAGTGGTTTCTGAAAGTATTCCTGGGCCCATTTAGTAATGTCATTGACACAATCATGCCGATGAGTGATGCAGTGTCGTCTGAGAGCCCGAAGACCACGGGCATCCAATAAAGGTCTCCGGCCTTGTCCCTTACGCACAGAGATTTCTCCAGTCTCTCTGAATCTTTTGATGATGTTATGCACTGTAGATGATGAGATTTCCAAAGCCTTTGCAATTTGACGTTGAGGAACATTGTTTTTAAAGTTTTCCACAATTTTTTTACGCAGTCTTTCACAGATTGGAGAGCCTCTGCCCATCTTTACTTCTGAGAGACTCTGCTTCTCTAAGACAAAGCTTTTATAGCTAATCATGTTACAGACCTGATATCAATTAACTTAATTAATCACTAGATGTTCTCCCAGCTGAATCTTTTCAAAACTGCTTGCTTTTTTAGCCATTTGTTGCCCCGTGCCAACTTTTTTGAGACCTGTAGCAGGCATTAAATTTTAAATGAGCTATTAAGTGGATAAAAGTGTAAAATTTCTCAGTTTAAACATTTGCTACGTTATCTATGTTCTATTGTGAATAAAATATTGGCTCATGTGATTTGAAATTCCTTTAGTTTTCATTTTATTAAAATTTAAAAAACGTCCCAACTTTTCCGGAATTCGGGTTGTACTTATTAATTTATAACAAATAATTTAATAAAGTATACACTACTGTTCAGTCAGAAAGATTTTTGAATGAAATGAAAACTTTAAGTAAATATGCATTATTGATTAAAAGTGACAGTAAAGATTTATATATATATATATATATATATATATATATATATATATATATATAAAATCTTTACTGTCATGTTTTCCTTTTGATATAATATAATATAGGAAAATTTTATGATTAAAATGCTAAATAAAGGCATTTTCACTATTGGACTCTTGGATTTCTCCCTTAATTCTTTTATAATGTTTTTCTTTTCAGGTTTGATCTGATGGGCTTAAGCCCAGGATCACCGGAGGATGAAGCAGGGATTAAGAGAGCAGCAGAGAACAGTGAGCAAAATTTGTTTTTGTACAAACATGCACATTGGGACAGTTTCCTGAGTACAGCTTTCCACATCACTAACAAGCCTCCAAAAATTAGCTCATCAAATGTAAAACCTCATGAAGAAACATGTCACGTTCATGAGACACTTCTTGCCAGAGAATATTGTTGTATGTTGAAATTTGATTATGTAGCACTAAGTGTAGACCACTCTTTCTTCAATAGTAAAGGCCATCATTGATCACGAGGTAAAGAATGGTATACCATCCAGTCGTATCATTCTTGGTGGTTTCTCTCAGGTAAGTGATCCATCCTGAAAGTTTGCACTATCACTCAAATGGCTGACGTGGCAGGTGCTTTTCACTTCCTCTTTTGTTGTTTGTATTCTTCAGGGTGGAGCTCTCTCTCTCTACACCGCTCTGACCTCTCAGCAGAAACTAGCAGCTGTAGTTGGACTTAGTTGTTGGCTTCCCCTTCACAAGACTTTCCCACAGGTAAAAAATGTCAGCAGTGAGTTTGTGCGAGGGTAAATATGTGTTTATGTAAATCGGTATGTCTGTCAATATGGATCTGCTTTTTTATCCATTAGGCTGCAAGTGGGAGTGCAAACAAGGACACTCCCATTCTGCAGTGTCATGGCGAGATGGATCCCATGATCCCGGTGCAGTTCGGGGCCTTGACGGCAGAGAAGCTCAAGAACATCGTTTCTCCACAAAAGGTCACCTTCCTCACCTACCCGGATCTCATGCATAGCTCCTGTCCTATGGTGAGACTCATCCGTTATGCTCACAGAAGCCTAAATTTAACATGTTTTACCATGTTCAAATTCAGTATGCAAGTTTTCACAGACCCTCATCAACAAAACCAGAATTCTTTTAGACCTACCCATATTTTGATTAGCAGTTTTTTATTGCTACTGTATTACTACACTACTTTTTAACTTCTTTTTAGGCTGCATTTATTTGATCAAAAAACTGGAATATTGTGAAATATTAGTACAATTTAAAATAACTATTTTCTGTTTATATGTATTTTAAAAATGACTTTTGTTCCTGTGTTGGCAAAACTGATCACTTAGCAGCTGTTACTCCGGTCTTTAGTGTCACATTTTTCTAATAAGCTGATTAGGTGCTCAAGAAAAAAAAATCTTATTGCTTTCAATGTTGAAAACAGTTGTGCTGATTAATTTTTTGTGGGAACCATGATGCATGTTTTTTGACGACTAGATTGCTCAAAAGACATTATTAATTTGAAACCGAAATCCATTTAAATGTATCCTTGATGAATGAAAGTATAAATGTCTTTCAAAGAATAACCTATCCCAAACAGTGGTACAGCAGGGTCATTGGGGCAGTACCTTTTCAAAAAGTACTTATATGTTCCATACTTTAGTGGTAAATAAGGTACAAAGTTGATTTTATTTAAAGGGTGACAACTTTTATGTCTTTCTTTCCCTAAAAGTGTAATGTAAATATTACAAAGAACTGTCTAGATTTAGTTAGAAGCAAGCTTCCATAGGACACTTCATGTAAACTAATAACAGGATGAGTTCTGAACTAAAATCATGCAAAATATTATTTTAGCTCCAGTACAGTGGTTACAGTAAAACTGTATTATTCTTTCATGCTAGTACTAACACCCATACCACTCTCTGATTGGCTTTACAGGAGATGTCTGCTGTGAAGGAATTCATTGAAAAGCAGTTGCCCCGAGTCTGACCTCATTCTAGCTCACTGTGACCCTTAGACACTGACCTCTCACCTCCGACCTGCCATTCTCCCACAGGAAACAGCCATGATCCCCTACAGCACATGACATGACACACATGAGCATGCACATTCAATACAGTACATACTGTGAACATGCAACACATGCATACCATGTCATCTCACACCTTTCTTTGTAATTTCATACATCAGTGGACATTCATTAAAAAGGTGATATTAAAAGTGGCATCCGTACATACAGTAATATTCCATGCAATTCTTTTTTGCCTTTTCTTTAAGGGAGACTCATTAACTTTTATTATACATTCCTGAACATGTTACATCTTGAACCATTATCCACTATCTCTCTCCTCTACTCTTCTGTCTCTTTCTCTCAATTAGCAAGGTGGTAAAGGTAACATTTTGCTAGAAAGCTCTGTAACCGAATTTGGGAGAGTTCAGATGCTGCAAATCTGTGGCTGTGGAGGAAGTTAGTGAGAGCCCGGTGCCGTCTGGAGTGGCTCTGCATGCTGTCCCACGGTGCATGCCTGTGGTGGGGCTGCACATCATACTTGTGCTCAATTATCTTTTGTTTTTTAACTAGAAATATGAGAAAGGCAAGCAAAAATGGCTCAAATAAACTGCACATATGAATCATTCAAATCTTCCAGTATGCTTTGTTCTTCTAAAACAATTCACAGAATGAGAAAACATTATTTGATTTGTGCCAGAGTGAAATCCGGCAACAATCCTTTGAATCTTTATCCAAAATGATGAAACAGATTTTTTTTTAATAACACAGTATATAATAAACTTATTTAAAATAAACATGTTAGAATAAACACACATAACCAGCTTTAGATTTGAGTATTTTATTGTATAACAATCAGCGATACTAAGCTCTTGACATCACTTACTAAATATAACCAGAGTGAATCACTCCAGACGGCCAATAATATTTTCCAGTTGCTTTAAATAGCTTCCTCAATCCTCAACTAATTCCCTGTCCACCTCGTAACCACCTCGTCCCTCACTCACGTGCCCAATCACATTTTAGTGTTCTGGGGTCTCAGATTGCAAATGTATATACAGTTCAGGTTCCATATTATTGCATAAAAGTATTGTTTACTGACATGACCTAATAATAAAAGATGGAAGGTCACAGTTACGCAGCAGCGTAGTTGATTAAGCCTGCTGATATTAAAGAAGTAACCTTGATTAGCTATTAAAATGGAAAGATGAGTTTGCGAACATGGTTGCTATAGTCATTTCTCTCACAGTTTGCTTGTATACATTTGAAAATGGATTCAAAAGGTTTCTGTGTGATGATATCTAAACAAGTTGTTTGCAAAGTAGTGAATGTTGCTTTTTTAATCTTAAATAGATGTTCTTCGGTATATTATTTCAGTGTTATTTTAATCTTACTGATTCCATTTGAATTCCATGTTTTCATAACTCTCATGATCCCCTCTTTTATAATTGGCATTATTCCTTATTATTAGTTAGAATAATTTCTTGGCTTCAGATAGGTGTCCTATATGCCCTGTGGCTTGAATGTTTGTTGTATGAATCATGGGCATGTCAGGCAAGTCGGTCAGCAGAAACTGGCAATATCTTTGGGTTTAACAGTGAACTATTAAGTTAATGTCCACCTGAGTTGTATTTTGTTGTTCGTTTTTGTTTTGTCATTTGTGCTCGTTTAAAAAAATCTGTCATGTTCTTTTGTCGTTGTCTTTTTATTTGAAGTGTACTGAGGGACAATTGGTTCTTCAGAAACTTTACCGAAACACCTGTATGTGAAATAAATGATGCAAATCACAGCAAAGCAGTCCTGCATTTTATTGATAATGCTACTTTATTCATTTTCATGTGATGCAGATGGTTCAATTTAAGAACTTCAATTGAACAAGAAATTCCCAGCATCAAGGTCTAGCACACCCTGTCTCTCTTTTTGTTTTCCTAACAGGAGGCAAGCAAATAGACTAAAGGGTGTAACAGTTTTAATGCAGAAAATGCATAGGCATATAAAACGGCCTTTAAGACTCTGTCTGTCATCAAAATCATTTGACAAATGCATAACCTAGATTCAGTGCAATCTCTCTAAATATTAAAATACCCAGATTGATTCAGATCGCATTTCTTCAGAATCTACTAATCACGCAATAAACTGAAATTTAAATGATGGAGTCGATATTCCATTTATTACTTTTTTCAAACAGATCAAAATGTTCTTTGTACTTGAATAATCTAAAGTTATTAATGTATTTTACACAGAGTGTAAAAGATGTAATGATTGTGAGATGTAAATAAAAATGCAGACTGGGTTTCACATGAACAACATATACACATACACCTACCACATAAAATTTAAATGGTTTACTAATAATATTATGCATTAAAAATATAGACTAAAATAAAGTTACAAATAAATAAAATACTAAAGAAAAGAGATATTTAATAAATTAAATATATTAAATACAGAAAGCAATGAAAGACAAATAATAGATAATAATTTTTTTAAAGTTATTTATTTTCATTTATTATTTTTAAGTTATTTATGTATTTCAGGTTTGTGTTTTGCAGATAATAGCAGATGATTTTGCATAATTGTTGATTAAAAAAAATTAATGCAATTAAATTATTTATAACTCTACTGATATGACTCACGCAAGTGTATATGATGACGTTTTCAAATGTGCAAGATACTGAGTGGACCTTGATATCATAGACATTCTGTCCATGCTTGATATAAGACAATATCATATTGTGCTTCACACTTCTCGGTAGGTGGCAGTGAGTGGCTCTTAGACTGGGTCCTTCATCTGACGTTAACACCGCGAAGCAGACGCAGATTATTTTCCTATGAAATGAGAGCATGACCAGCAAACACAGACACGAGCAGCACCCCTATGATTATACAGTTCTTTATCATTTCTTTTTACATAATCTCTGACATGATAGACGGTCTGCCGTCCGATAACAATGCTTATCTAATCTTTTGACAAGCCGCGTGTTCTGGTTATTTCGATGTCTCCTTAATGGCTACGTCCAAATCAGTGATAAGGTACGTGTGTCAATGTTTGTGTGTTTATCGCTCATGTCAACACGTCTCGGTGTCGAAATCTCCGCTTTGACCATCTCAGGATAAATTAAAGCTCTGCTTTATCAAACAAGCCTTTGTTGGTAGATGGTTTTAACGCAAGGGCTCTGTCAGTCATAGATCTGTTTTGATCAACTGAAGATGCTGATTAGCTGTCAACACATCCTTGAAAAACTCAATCTTTTGTGTCTGTTTGAATATTATAAGTAACTGCTTTCTTTCTGAAACCATTAAGCAATCTGTAAACAACCTATGTAATGGGTTTTATGTGTTTAGCTTGTCACCATGTTGACTTTTTGTTTATTGTTAAATGAGTAGTTCACTCAAGAGAACATTGTGTCATCGTTTGCTCGCCCTCATGCTGTTGCAAACCCGCATGACTTTCTCTCTTACGAAGAACACAAAAGGAGATGTTTAATAGCATGTTAGCCATGTCACCATTTGCTTTTGTTAAACATGCAGTGGGTCACACACTTAACTACTATCTACTAACATTATATACACACTACTAGAGTATGGATTTGGTCTCGTCGTTCTGGAAAATACCCACAAGTCTGAGGTATGGATTGCTTTTAGGAGTAAGGGTTGGGTTAAGATTTAGGGTTTCAGTTTTGGGATTACAGTTAGGGGTAAAGTTAAGTGTAACTACAAATGTTAATTTAATTAGAGTCCTTTAAATGTAATAACCATGAACCAACTTGTATGTATATTATAATCAGTATATACATAGTAGTTAAAGCCGCCTGATATAAATCATAACTGTGTAGTGAAGGTGAATATTCTTTGTGACCATCAGTCCTATACAAGGTCTCATTTTGTCTTAAAAAATACTAGTAAAGGTTTGGTTCTGTAACTTTAAATGTCAGGTTACTGCATGCTGTTCTTGTCTGCCATAGCAAGAACAGCATGCAGCTTCCACTGTTATGCTGATGATACTCAGCTATATATCTCAACGAGACCAGATGAAACTTCCCAAATATCTAAGCTAACAGAGTGTGTTAAAAAGGTAAAAGATTGGATGACAAATAATTTTCTCCAATTAAATTCGGATAAGACAGAGATATTAATTATTGGACCAAAAAACACCACACAGAATCTTGTAGATTACAATCTGCAGCTAGACGGATGTACTGTTACTTCCTCTACAGTCAGAAATCTGGGTGTTATATTGGACAGCAATTTGTCTTTTGAAAATCATATTTCCAATGTTACAAAAACTGCATTCTTCCATCTTAGAAACATTGCCAAGCTACGAAACATGTTATCTGTTTCTGATGCAGAAAAGCTAGTTCATGCATTCATGACCTCTAGACTGGACTATTGTAATGCACTTCTAGGTGGTTGTCCTGCTTCATCAATAAACAAGCTACAGGTAGTCCAAAATGCAGCGGCTAGAGTCCTTACCAGGTCAAGAAAATATGATCATATTACCCCAATTTTACAGTCTCTGCACTGGCTACCTATTAAGTTCCGAATCAGTTACAAATTATCATTACTTACCTATAAGGCCCTAAATGGTTTAGCTCCTGCGTACCTAACTAGCCTTCTACCACGCTACAACCCATCACGCACCCTAAGGTCACAAAACACTGGACTTTTGGTAGTTCCTAGGATAGCAAAGTCCACTAAAGGAGGTAGAGCTTTCTCACATTTGGCTCCCAAACTCTGGAATAGCCTTCCTGATAATGTTCGGGGTTGAGACACACTCTCTCTGTTTAAATCCAGATTAAAAACGCATCTCTTTTGCCAAGCATTAGAATAATGTATCTCTTAAATTGATTTACACAAGCTCCAGTCTGGATCCAGAACACCTGAGAAGAGATGATGCTGACCCTCAGAGGACCCCAGATGATCCTAACCTTGAATCAACAAACAGAACTAACAATTATTGCTACATGTGTGACTGCATCCTATAATTACTATTAATTAATAATATTGATAGTTCATCGTCTAGCTGAGTACGTCTTGTATTATTATTATTATTTTTTATTTTTTCTAAAATCCTGTCAAACGTGCACAAACTACTAGCTACTACTAAATATTGTAGAAACATAATTTTCTGTAAAGTTGCTTTGTAACGATTTGTATTGTAAAAAGCGCTATACAAATAAACTTGAATTGAATTGAATTAGCCTGGAGTTTCAGACATTGTTAAAAGTGAAAACGGCAGTATTGTTTGAAAAAGGCCTGTATTGTTTGAAAGTAGCCCACTGCCTGTAAAATAAATGCAAATGGAGTTAATGGACACACAGTATGTTTAATGATTGAGCTGTAGTGTGGGGGAAGCTTGTGGAGCAGAATCGTTTCCCTCTCTTTGCGTGCCTGCCAAGTGCTTCTCTTAATTCATCTGTTCTGCATTCTCAGACGTCCCACCTGAAAATGAGCCGTTCGACCACAAGCCCAAAGTGTGTTTATAATGATCCTTCAGAGTTCTAAAATGTGCTTTGTTTCTGATGTAACTCCGCAGACATTTTTGTTGAATGCAAGAGAGTTGTGAAATGACGTGGAAAAGAACAACAGAGCAGACAGAATGACCTAAAAAAGCGGGTCGAACGCCTAGCTCCCACTCACTCATGCCCCATCAGTGCACCTGCTGCCGCCCTCGACTCTCCCACAGCCCTCTCAAGCAGATTTATTAGAGCGTGCATACTGGATTGTTTTGCTGATGAAACATTATAGATCCCTCCGGTCATGTAACCTTTTAAAAAGGTTTCTTTTTTAGTGTACTCATACTTTTTTTTTTTTTTAAACGAGAGACAGCCATTTTATCTGATGTAAATGTTTAGAAAAAAAGGGGTAACTATGAGATCAGATAAGGACACCTGTGCAAGATTGTTATTTGCACAATGTGGTCATATGCAAATTAGCATTTTGTGAATCAGACTGGTTTTGTTACGTTAGGGATTTCCTTAAGATGGTTATGCGTGTTGGATAGTAGCTTGTTTATTTAATAGCGCAATAGCAGAGTAACTGCTTTATTAGTTATATATTCAAATCTGAACTTTATAATTATTTACTGTTTAATCTGTTACAAAGCAGAGCACAGAGCATGTTTGTGTTGCTTTCCCACTGTTCTTCTATGTCAGCATACACTAGATGGACGTGTTTGACCATCGCAATCATGCTTGGCATCTTTTGCAGTGTCTCGCACATGACACAGCTTTCTAAATCTCAAAAGTTACATTTATAAAAAATGCTCCTCAAGACTTTCATACGATCCTAAGTTTCAATGGTCCCAATTAAGCCATCTGTTGGTTGATTTCACAGAAATGTGTAAACACTTAGGCAATATCAAAACAAGTGCAAACCCAACAGTCGATTCCATTGATCAACTGTGTCACCTGTCAAGAAATGTTCAGACTTTATAGATTAGGTTCAGAGTCCAGAAAGATTATTGATCGATCTGATCTGTCTTATTTTTGTGCAAGATATTTCGCATTTCCGTTTGAAAATGCTTGTGGTAATTTTACACTTCAGATGTTAGCCTAACACTATTTTTGAGTCAAGCTTTGAGTTGAAGGTAATGGACTAGTGATGGGCGTAGAGGTTATATATCACATTAGGAGCAAAACCTGATTTTCTAGTGTCAAATTTTTAAATCGAGATTGCAATATGGTGCATTGATTTTACATTCTGTGAAGTAACAGAGTGAATAACAGTTTCCAGACAGATTCATGTGATTGTGTTGATGTGTTTACAGGACTTGCGGTATGCAGCCCATCCACTCTCATGCTGGCTGAGTGCTGAAAACTTAATGTGGGCCGCTCTGCGGCTCCCACTACCTTTCTGCCATGGGGAATACCGCCACCAAGTTTCGTAAAGCACTTATCAGTGGAGACGAAGTCCTGGCGTGCCAGCTTTATGAGAGCAACCCCCAATTTAAAGAGGCTCTGGAGCCCAACACATCTTATGGGGAGCCCTATCAACACAACACACCCCTGCACTACGCCTCACGCCATGCCATGACACGCCTCATCAGGTAGGAACCTGGGAATGGTTGGACATTAGCCTCTACAGGTCGTGATGTGGTTGTTCACCTTAAATCTCAGTGCTAGAGTGAAATTGATAACATTTAAATCTAACTGAAGAACTATTATGATTAAAATCATTACGATGCTATGATTAGTTATTAAATTATAATTTGTAAGGTACTAGTAGACCTTACACAATGGTTCATTAGTTTGTATCAGTAATAGTATTTCTTTTTAAAGAAATTAATAATTTCATTCAGCAAGGATGATACATTGATTAAAAGTGGCAGAAAAATATAACAGTTTTGCTGTATTTTAAAAAACATAAATAAAATTGCTAACCTCAAACTTTTGGACTACTTTGTGTCATGGCAAAACATACAAACACTTTTAATTTGAATGTGTATCATCCTAACAATGAAAGGTGAGATTGTAAGACTTTTAATGTGATGGGGAAAATCCGAAAAGCACAGCAACATTTGAAGAGGTTTTTTGCTTCAGAGATAACAAAAAACACTGAATAACCTTCTCATGTTGGCCCCTAACAGACAGGACCTAAAGCAAATATGCATGGAATGAGAAGCTTATTTGGAGCCCGAGGTGTTTTTGTGCAATGCAAGGGTATTTGTGCATGGTTGTTGAATTCCATTGCTTGGTATTTGAGTCAAGACCACTTGCAGCCATGAAGCCAACTCTGACTTATTGTAGTTAATGCACCCCTCTGAGAAAATGGTTAGTAATTACCAGCTAGGACAGCTGGCTACTGAGGACTCTGTCCCTCCTCTTTCCTTTTCACGTTCCTCTTTTCATTTACAGCATGTTGGAGCACACTACTTGTAACCTCAATGATTTCACAGCCTGATTGCTCTTCATTCTGATGCATCACGTTTATTGTAAAAGGCAGAAAATAAGTTGATTTGTACAGTTTGTCATATCTTTACCTCTGACTCTGATTTCTAGCCCACATTGCAGCTTATTCTGGTGTAAAGGACAGAAAAAGAGCATTTGATTGACATTTAAAAGTGACCTACATGTAAAGTGTTCTTCTGTGCTCTTTATATGTAGATTTACAGACCATACCACAAAAAATAAGCTTGAACTGAAAGTTTGTACAGCACAGAGGGTGGTTTCCAGGCAGACTTTACCTCAAAGTTTCTTAAAACCAGCCAGTTAAATTAAAGCTTGCAAGGACAAAAGCTTGCTGTTGTCCTAGTTGAAAACAAAAAGATGTTGACAAAACTACAAACAGCCTAGTTAGGACTAGTTATGAAGCTAATACCAGAGTTCTATATTTTGTAACTGGACTTTAACAGCCTGCCAGATTAGACTACACCCAGAGGGCAAATGCCACATCCTCTGGCATCTAACGTATGCGTACCCTTTGTGTGGTCTTGTTTTTATAATGATCACACTTAAATTAGCTAGCATACAGCAGAACAAAGCACAAGATATCTTTCGCCTGTCTGTCTAGACATTTTCCTTGGACGTTGGTGTCATTCCACCTCAAATGATTGGCTTTGCATTTCATGATGTTGTTACATCTCAGTAGATATAATAGTCGTGTAGTTAACAGGTGTCCGTGTCAGTTTTGTGGTGGTTCAACCAGTTTTTCTGGCCTCCCAGGTGCAGCTCGAATGCTGGGAGTTTTCAGTTGCATCAACTAATAAACTCAGATCATCAGACTTCCCAGAACAACTCGCCGAGTCATTTCCACTAAAAGGCATTAAAGCCTGCTAAATGCAATCACTAAATTCACTCTTAAAGCTTACAATTGAACAATTGACAATTGAAACCTGTTATCAATTATTTTAAAGCTCCCGCAATTAATCGCCTGAAATGATATTAGTCTTTCTAATTACCTCCAGGCAGGGAGACACCGAGGGCTCCAGCTGTATTGAACAGTTTCATCATGACATTTTCATTGTTAATATTGTTATGATCCTAATGCACTCTCATATGTTAGGACTCTTTGAGATAAATGCCACCACTAGCTCTTCTTTATTGCTTGAAACAATATCTCTGAGAAGAAGACGAAGGTCGTCTTTAAATACTGTCTGTGGTGTTTTATAGAGGCTTATAAAATCAGTATATAAGACACTTCAGGTCCAGTAATCCACAAAGTGTTAACAGTTATGATGCAAAACTCCTATTCATTGCTTGGCACCCTTAAAGCTCTGAGCATGTAAAATCAACCAGTGTTGATAACAGGATGACTTTCTATTCAACTAATTGTTTAACGCAGAAATAAGCTAATTCCTGTGAATGTACTTCTACTGATTCCTTTGTACGTAAATAAATAGAAGAATAACAGTGCAGTTAACAGTAAAAATTTTGTTTTTCTTTTTTTGTTATCATCCGTATTTTTGCTACAAACCAGTGTGCTTATGATAGAAATTCAATTAAAATAATATATAGTTATAATAATATTAAAATAGTGTGATAACATACCCGTTTACAATATCAAGCTGCATATTGGACTGTTTTTGTACAGCTAAAATAACTGGAAGCCTCACACATTCAAGTTACAATTTTATGTGCTTGCCTTAGTTTTTCAGGCCATAAAAAGTAATGAGATCTAATAAAATCTTAATCCCTGAAATGGTCTATAGTCCGTATAATTTTTATTACTTATGATCATCTAATTCCAGGAGATACTACTTTTGTGTAGAGCTTTTTGTGTAGCTTGTATAAGCTATAGTGATAGCTGATTTTTAAATGGTTTGTTCTTTTAGTCTATTGTTTTCAATGAACAAGATGACGCTGTATACAGATCGGTCTTAATGATTCATTAAAGAATAAAGTCTGCATCAGAATGATTTGCACAAAATGGATATGTACAAAAACTACACTGTTAAGCTGCAGTTTTTATTTTTTGATTTGATTTACTGTTTGTGTTTTGCTGTTGTAATTTGTATTCTTATTACTGATTTACAGTCGAGTTTCTTTCCTGCAGGTATTTCCTTTTCTACAAAGATGGCAACCCCAACAAGTGCAACGTTCACAATGAGACTGCGTTGCACCTGCTGTGCATGGGCCCGCAGATCCTGCTGAGTGAGGGGGCACTTCAGCCGCGGATCAGCCGCCCCCAGGAGGATGAACAGAAGCGGGCTGAGTGTCTCCAGATGATCCTGCAGTGGACCGGAGCCAAGCTGGACAAGGGCGAGTATGAGAGAGCCAATGTCAATGCCACTGACAACAAAAAGAGCACCTGCCTGCACTACGCAGCGGCGGCTGGCATGAAGAACTGTGTTGAGGTAACAAGATTGTTTTGTTTTTTTCTTTTGTAGTTCAGGCCTTGAGTATGTATTAATTGTATTTTCAAATGATTTAATGCAAAGGCTCCGTTCAGATTAATCTCTGTTAGACTGTTTAGTATATGGCCAAACTCCATGACCATGCAAGATTACTTTTCTTGTTTCACTGTAGGACTCTAGGGTTGATTACTTGATTGATTCTTCTTTTTTTACAGTTATTAGTGAAGAACAACGCAGATTTGTTCGTGGAGAACGAGGACAGGGAGACGCCATGTGACTGCGCAGAGAAACGGCATCACAAGGAGCTGGCGCTCAGTCTGGAGTCTCAGATGGTTTTTTCTCAGGATGCTGGAGCTCAGGAGATAGAAGCAGAGTATGCCGCCCTTGACCAACGAGAGGTATGGCTGTGTTAATAGTTGTTTTCTTAATTGAGATGTTTTAGCATTTATTTTTTTGTACATTGGTAAGTTTAGGATCGATAAGATTATGTATGGATGTATATATAAATAACGTACAGTGTATAAACAACATACAGTGCCTCTAAGTGCAATTGAAATATTCTTCTAAAATGAGCATTTTTGTCAGACTCCTATGTGTAGGTTCAGTAATTTCAAATTATGAGAAATGGTTATTTTGTAAGAAAAATCCAACGGCACTTAGAGACTTTTGTATCTAAACACTTCTTTGTTTTTTGAAAGAAAGAAATACAAATGTTTATTCAGCAGGGATGCATTAAATTGCTCCGAAGTGACAGGAAATACATTTATGATTTTACAAAAGATTTTCATTTCAAATAAATGTTCTTTTGACCTTTCTTTTCATCAAAGATTACTGAAAAAAGGTGCATTGCAGTTTCCATTTTTTATATATATAAACAGTACCGTTCATATATGCGACCCTGGACCACAACACCAGTCATAAGGGTCAGTCAGGGTACATCATCTGAAAGCTGAATAAATAAGCTTTCCATTAATGTGTGGTTTGTTAGGACAATATTTGGCCGAGAGACAACTATTTGAAAATCAGAAATCTGAGGGTGCAAAAAAAAAAAAAAAATCTAAATATTGAGAAAATCGCTTTTTGAGTTGTCCAAATGTAATTTTCTTAGCAATGTATATTGCTACTTAAATTTTTTTTAAATATTTTTACTGTAGGAAATTTACAATATATCTTCATTTAACATGATCTTACAAGAGTACACCTTTATTTCATTATAGCTATGTGCTGAGGAAATGAGCTCATGATAAATCATAACTTGGTAATGTACTGTCAAAGGATAGGGCACCAGTTGAAAGAGGATAGACCCAACTGCCAGCAGCAGACTCAAGATTGCTTTGTTTTGCTGCTCCAGACTGGCTTAGCAATATAGACGTTTAAAAGGAAAAGCTTTATTAGTTCTCTTTCTATCAATTCTCCTCTTACACCCTCTTTCCTTTACACTTTTCATCTCTAGCCCTCTCTCTCCCCGACTTGTCATTCTCTTCTTTTTCTCTCCAGCCATATGAGGGATTGAATCTGCAAGACCTGCGTCGGTTGAAAGACATGTTGATAGTGGAGACGGCGGATATGCTGCAGGCTCCTCTCTTCACGGCTGAGGCCCTGCTGCGAGCTCACGGTAAGAATTTACTGCAGCAAACATTTCTAATCAGCCAATGATATTACTGGGTTTATATGCTACTTTTATTAATTATGTTTTTTGCAATAATTGGCATCACAAGTGTATCCCGAGGTAGTTTGGTAAAATATTTTAGATTTTATGAACCCAAATAAAAAGCATCTGACTTAATAGTCTTACTGTGCTCAAATACTTTGGAGTATGTGCTATATGTAAAAGTATCATCTGATCCCTCTACCATAGTTTTGCTGCAGTAGGTATTTGTAAAACATCAGAGATGAAAAGGTAATATATCGCAAAGGACTGTCACCGTGCCAGCTGATCCATTTGATCAATTAAAGAAATATGTCATATTTGGCCAATACCCAGGATCCTTCATTCTTCAAGATATTACAAGCAAAAGGGGTTGGCACGTCTTCATTTCTGGGCAAACCAGAACATTCCATGCTTAATCTTTACTGAAGCATTTGGCACCAATTTCACATTTAACATTCAGAGATGGAAGGTGGATTCATTATTGTTTGAAAAGTAAAATGGCTAAATGCTGAGTTCTTTTGGAAAATTATGTACATGGCAACTCTTGCATGTCCTAAACAGGTGCTGTGCGACCAGGTTCCAGCTCCAAGCAACTTGTCTGTACACACTTTTTTGGTAATTTTGAGAAACATTGTTTTAGAGGAACATATTAATGTCTGTACGTTTTGCTGAACAGACTGGGACAGGGAAAAACTTCTAGAAGACTGGATGTCTAATGCGGAGGACTGCTGCCAGCGCTCTGGTGTTCAGATGCCAACTCCCCCACCGAGTGGCTACAATGCTTGGGACACTCTGCCTTCTCCTAGAACCCCGAGAACAACTCGCTCCTCTGTCTCCTCCCCTGATGAGATCAGCCTGTCTCCTACTGATGGCCTTGCCCTGGTTAGATTAATCGCCATGCATGACGTTATGATCCACATTCTTTATCATTTAATGCACAAAAACTGAAAGGAATATTGAAAGTCTGTTCAATGTTTCTTATGCCCATGTAGTGTGGGATTTGCATGTGCAGCATATCTGTGTTTGAGGACCCTGTGGATATGTCGTGTGGGCACGAGTTCTGCAGGGCATGCTGGGAAGGGTAAGGAATGAAATATAAGTTTTGTTTAATGCTCAAGATCTGATCATATCAGATTATTTTCTTAATAATGCATCGATTACAGGTAACTACTTACACAACCAAGTTTGGTGTCAGTAAGATTTTTTTTTTAAATGCATACATGAATCAATTTGAATACAGTCAAATTGAAATAAACATGGATGTTTTTAGCTTTTTATTCATCATAGAATCCTGAACAAATTATATTTCGCTTTCCAAATTTTTTTTGTAGCATAACTGTTTTCAGAAATGTTTCTTGAGTGCAAAAACAACATATTAGAATGATTTCGGAAGGACCATGTGACACTGAAGATTGGATTAATGATGCTGGAAATTCAACGTTGCTATCACCAGAATAAATTACATTTAAAATATTAAAATAGCTTCTAGAAAAGTTGTTTTCAATTATAACAATATTAAGATTTCAAAAACATTCTAAAATATTTCAGACTCCAAACTGGAATAGCTATATACATCAAATATATTGTTTTTATACTTATAATCTTTTATACTAATAATAATATCATTGACTATTTCAGATATGTATTTTTACAATTTCTTGTTTATGGTATTTGCAATGCTTCATGTGATGAGCAGTTCTTTCGCTCCAAAAAGTTTTTTTTTTTTTTCTTCAAAGATGGTATTTTCTGACATTTTTTAATCCTTTGGATAAAATGTTTCACTCCACTATATTGCAGGTTGTTTGATCCATGATTTTCACAGTTTTTGAACACTGTTTGTCAGGTTTTTGAATTTGAAGATCCAAGAAGGGGAAGCACATAACATCTTTTGCCCTGCTTACGACTGCTTCCAGCTGGTTCCTGTGGAGGTCATTGAAAGTGTTGTCTCCAGAGAGATGGATAAGCGCTATCTGCAGTTTGACATTAAGGTACAATTGCAGCTCACAAAGCACCAGAAACCATTTCAGAGCTGCCATTTTATTTTTCTTATCATAGACTGTCTGATGTTGGCTTTGAATCAAATGCTGACAGCATCCTGCTGTTGGTTGAGTTTATGCCAGTGTTTGTTTGAGCAAAAAAATAAAAAAAAGCTTTTGTAAACACATGCTCAGAAGTCAAATGTTTGATTGTTGGCTAAATATCACGTCGATTTGATTTGGATTATTTATAGATAAAAATCAGTTTTGGATATTGGGTCATTCACGTCATTCAAAACAAAGAGGAAGTTTAAACACTTTTCTTTTCCATCACCAGGCTTTTGTGGATAATAATCCTGCCATTCGCTGGTGCCCCATAGCCAGATGTGAAAGAGCCGTACGACTGTCTAGACCAGGCCCTGGAGCCTCTGACTCTCTGAGCTTCCCCTTGCTCAAAGCTCCCGCTGTAGACTGTGGCAAAGGCCATCTCTTCTGCTGGTATGTTAACCAGCTGTTTCCTTTATTTACACTCTCAGAAAAAAGGTGCAAAGCTGTGTCTGGGGTGGTATCGTCAGGTCAAAATTAAAAAGTACATCTCAGAACCTCTAAACCAGCGATCCTTAAATCTGGACCTCGAGATCCACTTTCTGCAGAGTTTAGCTCTAGCCCTAATCAAACACACCTGAGCATGCTAATCAGTGCCAATCAATGTCTTTGGGATCATTAGAAAATCACAGGCAGGTGACTTTGATCAGGGTTGGCGCTAAACTCTTCAGCGCATTGGACCTCCAGGGCAAGATTTGAGGAACCCCACTCTAAACTATACATATTAGTACTCTCAGTAGTACTTTTCATTTATATTTTTTTAAAGATCATTGTGGTTTTTTTTAATGTTTTTTTTTATGTTATAAAATGTCTTTACATTTTTTTAGAGTTTTGAAATTCCTAATATTCTTTGTGGTGATTTGTCTGTTTATTCAAAGCACATGCGCATCTGCCCCTTTAAATTCTCGAGCTCATTATAGCAGGATGGATTCTGATTGGATGTCAATGTTTTTGTCGTTCATCAGCTGAAAAAAAAACATCGTTCTGAAAGTGATTTCAACAATGTTGTTTTTCTGTGCTTTTATTGTTATGGTTGTGGTGTGGACTCTGCTATTCTTTAATATTGAGAACGATTTTTAGAACTATATCTTAATCGTTATCTTTATCTTTATAGTTCTCATCCTTGGTGTGAACGGGCCTTAACAGTACTGTTTTTAGTTTTGATTCACTGTTAGTGCTAGCTGCGCTTGGTTTAATTTGCATTTGGGAATACAACATTTGTCTTTAGATACATTTATAAATCTGTTATTGTTTACAAAGAGAAGTTTCAGTGTAACATAATCATTTAGAAATCATTTTAATATTACGGAGCCCCGCACATGACACGCAGGAAAAAATATAAGGCTAAATCGTGTGCACGATTTACTAATTTGTTCCCTCAATGTATTAAAATGTGCACACGATTACCATAGCGTTCCCTCGATTTACTATTGCGTTCCCTCGATTTACTATTGAGTTCACTCAATTTATAAATTGTGCGCACTATTTACTAATTCGCTCCCTTGATTTGCTAAATCGTGCGCACGATTTAGCTAATCGAGCGAACGCAATAGTAAATCGAAGGAACGCAATAGTAATTGTGTGCACGTTTTAGTAAATTGAGGGAACAAATTAGTAAATCGTGCGCACAATTTATTATTTTTTCTTGCATGTCATGTGCGGGGCTTCGTATAATATACTGATTTGCTGCTCAAGAAACATTTCTCATTATTATAAATGTTAAAAAAATGTTTTGCTGCTTAATATTTTTGTGGAAACCAACGATACAACTTAAACATTTGTATAAGATAAAAAAAAATAAAGAGAGAAATTAATAATTTTATTCATCGTGCATTAAAGTGATAAAAAGTGGGTGAAAGCATTTAAAATTTCTATTTAATAAATGCATTAACAAATTTAATTAATATATTTGATAAATACAAATAAATGCTGTTCATTAAATTGTATATTTATCAGAAAATTCAGAAAAATACAATGTATTACCATTTCCACACAAAATATGAAGCAGCAACCTTTCAACATTGAAATATTTCTCGAGTCAAATAAATTGTAATGATTCCTGAAAGATCATGCGACACTGAAAACTGTAGTAATGAAGTGTTTTTTTTTTTTTTTTGTTTTTTTTTATGATTTTTAACTTTATACTGATCAAATATATTCAGCCTTGATGAGCAGAAGATATTTATTTCAAAATCATTAATAATTGTAATGTGACTGACACGTTGTTTAATAATAATAACAATTCTACATACTTTACTATAATATATTATATTGTTATCATGATTATTAAATGCTGATTTCTTTCTACAGGACAATAGTATGCATTATTACACCATAAGATATATCTTTTAATGTGCTAAAATATATATTTTTATTTATAAGCGCAGGAGGTGTGGCTTGGGGCGTGGTCATATTTTCCTTCTTTTATGTCTCTAGAGACATAAAAGAAGGCTGGTGGATACAAAAACCCTTAACAGCCTTAAAAATGAATATTTTGGATGAGATATAATTTGTTTCTATAATTTGTTTCATGAGAAATCTTTTTCTGAAATTTTTCTGAAAAATGCCATCAAAGCACTAATGATGTTTATCTCTCGGATTTCTTCTCAGGGAGTGTATTGGTGATGCTCATGAACCTTGTGACTGTGAGACATGGAAGATGTGGCTGCAGAAAGTTTCTGAAATGAAGCCTGAAGAATGTAGGAGCTCCAGACTTTTCAGTCTGCACCTTTACTTAATATATGCACCTTCACCTGTACCTTTATTTCAAAGATGTTCATGATATACAACTTGCTGCTGTAGGTTTTAATATTGAGCTCCTCTCTGTCTCTGAACAGTGGCTGGTGTGAGTGTAGCCTATGAAGATGCTGCCAACTGCCTGTGGCTACTCACCAACTCTAAACCTTGTGCCAACTGCAAATCCCCCATCCAGAAAAATGAAGGCTGCAATCACATGCAGTGCGCAAAGGTCAGTACAGATTGGCGGATGTGGACAAAAAAAGATGAATGTCAGCCCACTAAATTGTAACTATCTGATGATTATCAGCTGATACATTGTGGACTAATGAGGTCAAATCTCGGAAAATGTATTCTATCTGTGAAGAAGTTGTTAATCATATATATGCCATATTTATCAAGGACCAATATTAAGCTCCAGGAACATTTTTACCCTATGAGGGCCATTGTTTTTAACCAAAAAAAATCAAAGCATGCCATCCATTAATGTTAACAACATCAATTCAATCAATTAATTGAAAGGAAATAAAGTTCATAAAGATTTAATATTTTTATAAATAGATTTTACTTGCAGTTTTGTGATATTCATTACAGCAGCAAGATAAATTCCTTTTAAACTATTTTTTTATACAATTTCTCAATTAATGTAGATTAAATTGCATTTTAAACACAATATGACCAGCCATCTTATTTATAAGAACTATCAGCACTGTTAAAAAAACTGCTTGTCCAATCAAATTAAAGGACTGCAATATAATTAGGATTCAACAGATAAAATAAATATATATATATATATATATATTGCCAATTATTAAATTTGGCAATTTAAGTCGGCATTATAAAATCTCTTACAGACTTCATATGAGTGTGTTTGTATGTGTTTGACACTGACACGAGATGCATGTGTGATTCAAAGAAGCCCTTTGACATCAGAGGCATGTGTTTGAACAAAGGCAGGATGGAGGCCATAGCCTCACTGTTATTTTCTTAATGAAGGCTTAACTAAGGCTTTCACTAACAGGCGCAGGGCAGGGTGAAGGGGAAGCTATTCACACCAGCAGCACGTGGAGGAAAGTAACACACATGCCGATTGGAATTTCTTGCTGGTTTATGTTATTGATAAAAAGGAAGGGAATGTATGAGAGCAGTTGAACTGATTGTGTAATTCAAAACGATTTCTAAATCAACTTTTCAAAATCCTTAGTGCTTGCATATGTATTTGATGAGTTCTGTTTTGCTCTCTTTTCTCATCTGGATCTCTTTGCAGTGCAAGTATGATTTCTGCTGGATTTGTCTTGAGGAATGGAAGAAACACAGCTCCTCTACCGGAGGATATTATCGCTGCACGCGCTACGAGGTCATCCAACAGGTGGAGGAACAGTCCAAGGAGATGACTGTGGAGGTACTTACTCCTAAAATGAGTTTACACACACAACAGCCTTTCAAGAAATGCATTTACTTAGATCTTTTGTGATTTGTTTGTGCACTACTGTGAATGGTGCTAGTGAAGAAAAGGCTCAGCACTTCACAATTACTTTCTAGGCTCATATTTCTCATGTGTAAAAAGTAACAAAACAGGTTCTGTGCTTTTGTTCCGAGTTTGCATGTTGTTATGAGCTTAAATTTCCATCATGAAGTTGCCCTTGCTTTTATGATTGTGTCCTCGCAGGCAGAAAACAAGCACAAGAGTTTTCAGGAACTTGACCGTTTTATGCATTATTACACGCGATACAAGAATCATGAACACAGTTACCAGGTAAGAATATTTATGTAATGAATGTCTTCAAAACGTTCCAGTTGAGTGATTGATTGCCTCACTATTTGCTGACAGTCATTCAACAAAGGTGCTTCTTTTAAATTAGTTAGAAGAACGACTCCTGAAAACAGCCAAAGAAAAGATGGAGCAACTAAGCAAAGCTTTCATTGGAAGTGAGTGGTACATAATTTACATTTACTGTTGTACATGATTTTAGTTTTAAGCGTGATATGGTATGTTCTTATAAACTGGTGTATTTTAAATAGTATATGTAAAAATTTCAATAATTTGGTTTCTTCAAGGGAAAGGAGCCCCACCTGACACCACTTTCATTGAGGATGGGGTGCATGAACTTCTCAAGACCCGACGCATCCTTAAGTGCTCTTATCCGTATAGTTTCTTCTTAGAGCCCAAAAGCACAAAGAAAGAAATATTTGAACTTATGCAGGTAGTGAGATCGATACCTATTCAGCACAAGAGAAACAACACAGTGTCATTTGTTTCCATTTAACCTTTTCTTGCACAATATACCGATGCATTAAATCTTTCTGCAACATACACAGACTGATTTAGAGATGGTCACCGAAGACCTTGCTCAGAAGGTGAACAGGCCTTACCTCCGCACCCCTCGCCATAAGATCATCAGTGCCACGTATCTGGTGCAGCAGAAGAGACGGGAGTTCTTGGCCTCTGTGGCTCGAGGTGTCGCCCCAAATGATTCTCCTGAGGCTCCCCGCCGCAGGTAAATACTTGTGCTGCTATTTACACCATTTTTATCAGGTTATTATTTTTGATAGTGTGCTAGTATACATTTTCAATATGCACCATATAAAAACAAAAACTTTAATTTCCGTACCATGGCATAAGTATCATAGTATTACCTTCTAATACCATCACTGTGCCATGGTACTACAGTAGTGCTTCTTGTACCATGGTAATACCATCTAGAATGCAAACGATAAAATTGTTTTGCAAATCTGTTGCCATCAAAATTTGGCATGTTTCTGCTGAAATATGAACTGTGGTTTAATGTTTGACAGCAAAGAAATTAATACATCCATAAGTATTAAATAAAATAAACATATTATTATCATTAAATAGTATTAGTACTGTAGTAAAAGATTTATTTTTATAAAAAAAAAATGTGGTCATGTTGCATCTCGTTGATGACCACTATAATGGTATTATAATACTTTGATATTACTTTGGTACCATGTCCAAAATATATTATACAAACAGAAAATAAAACTACAGTACTTTTTTCCTCTTTTGCAGTTTTGCTGGTGGGACGTGGGATTGGGAGTATCTGGGATTTGCCTCTCCTGAGGTATTTCTGCATTACTGCTCCTGTGTTTACAAAATTTTTTTCTGTTTTAACTAACCTCTGCTTTTACAAAGCTCAGCCAGCCAGAGTTGTAGCTCAATAGACTGTTAATGCCCTCTGACTCTCTGTGATGTCCTTGTAATAATGTAGGAGAGTTGTGTGTTGTTGTCGAGTACTAGCAGTCACTGAATCTCATTCTGTGTCCAAAGATGGTGAGGAATCACCCAGTACGGGGATCAAATGCACAGCGTGAGAACAATTACAATCCAGGAGGCCAGCCGCAGGTACTGCTAAAGACAAAATGACAAAAAATTCTTTAGTCAACAATTCTTAGTTCACACAATTTGGTGCAGCATCATTTTTATAGTCATTCATATGTCCAGTATGATGTTATATATGATCTGATGTTTAGCTGTTTACGCTGGTCATCTCCTGGAATATTCCAGATAAGGGACTATGCCGTTACTCAGCCTAAATGCTTAAATAAACCAGAATTCCTGTCCTGTGGTCAACTTCACATTTCTTGAAATGTGGACACTGTTGTAGGTTGCTTTTTCATGCATTTAGTTTGCCTGTGCAAATGATCTGCATTCATTATTTTAATATTAGATTTTTAATACACCAATTTTTTCTAAATTGTTTAATTCCTAAATACAGTGGCCTCAGGGGCCTCAAAGGATTTGGACACTCAATCATTCATAAAGAGTATGAATTCTATTGCAACATATAATTACATGTTAAACTAAGAGGCATCTGCAAAGAGTTCAGTGGTGCCTGGGGCAAAAGTGGGGTGGGGGTCAAGGTCGGGAGTAGTTCAGCTTCCTGACAGCCTGATGGATGAAGCTGTCCTTCAGTCTGCTGGTCCTGGCCTGGAGACTCCACAGCCTCCTCCCTGATGATATCAGACTGAAGAAGCTGTGTGTCTGGTGGGTGGGATCACCTGCAATGCATAGGGCTTTGTGGGTGAGATGGGTTCCATAAATGTACTGGAGGGACAACTATGCGTTTTAGAGTCTTCCGGCAGGACGTGTTGCAGACCCCATACCACACAGCTAGTCAGAATGCTCTCGGTGGTGCCTCTGTAGAAGGTGTACATGATAGGGGGCGGGGCTCTGGCTCTTCTCAGTTTGCGGAGGAAGCACCCAGGAACTTGGTGCTGCTCACTCTTTCCACAGTTGCACCATTGATGGTCAGAGGAACATGTTGAGTGTGCACTCTCCTGAAGTCAACAACAATCTCCTTTGTCTTCTCCACAATCAGAGTGAGATTGTTGTTTCTGCACCACCCTCCCAGGCGGCTCACCTCACTCTTGAAGTTTGTCTCATCTTTATTGCTAATGAGACCCACTACAGTCGTGTCATCCACAAACTTAATGAAGCGAGTTGTGTGACGGTGTGCAGTCGTGGGTCAGCAGAGTGAAGAGGAGGGGGCTCAGCACACATCCTTGGGTGTCTCCAGTGTTCAGTGTGATGGTTCTGGATGTGTTGCTGCCGACCCGTACTGCCTGAGGTCTTCCAGTCAGAAAGTCCAACAGCCAGTTACACAGTGAAGTGTTGAGCTCCAGCTGGACCAGCTGAATCAGCTGTTGAGGGATGAATTGAAAGTCTTGAACAGCATTCTGACGAATGAGTCTCTTTTTGTCTAGATGTGTGAGTGCTGAGTGGACGGCAGTTGCGATGTCATCATCGGTCGACCGGTTGGACCGATATGCAAACTGGAAGGGGTCCAGGAAAGGAGGGGGGGCAAACTTGATATGGTGCATGACTAGCCGTTCAATGCACTTCATGAGAATGGGAGTAAGTGCAACTGGACGTTAGTCATTGAAGCATGATGGAAACAGCTTCTTCGGGACTGGAAGGATGGTGGTAGCTTTGAAGCATGTGGGAACAACAGCCTGACTTAGTGAGATGTTGAAAATGTCTGTGAAGACATCAGTCAGTTCCACTGTACACGCCCAGGAATGTTGTTAGGACCCGAAGCTAAATAAAACTTTTGTTAGAAATGACACTGTGGTTAGAAATGTTGTTATATAATTACAAGAAATAAATTTTTAAGTGTGACTTGAGTGTCCAAATATGTTGTAGGGTCACTCGTCACTGTATTTTATTTTAATCCATATTAATAGTAAGGATTAGAGACGCAGGATATGGTTTTCAAATAATCATTTCATGAACGCTTTTATTCACTGCTTGTAATATTGAAGTCAATCAGTATTCTTGTGAGAGTCTGTCCATTTTTTTAATGATCCATCCAATACTTAATTACTGCTTCTTGACAAAAAATCTTGTATTTTTGTAATTAAACTGAGGTTGATGGTTACTGCAGGAATACTCCGATTTCCAGTACAGACGGAGACACAGACAGAGGCGTAGAGGAGACCTTCTCAGACTGCACAGCCTCCGCAGTAACACCCCTGAACCACTTGACTCCAATGACAACACTTTAGGTAAAGCTCCCGACGAAGACAGTGACCCCACATACATTTAGGATTGACATAACTGAAAGAGCTGCTTTATGTCGGTGCTAAAGAGTTTGAAATTTCTGTATGTACAATTTGTGTCTACAGAAAACCATGAGGGAGGCAATACACAAAGGCATGGGATCTCCATGGTGAATATGCTGTTTATATGTAAAGAATTTCTAACCTGATTAAGGCTGCAAACCGATTAATCGTGATTAGTCGTATTCAAAATAAAAGTTTGTCTATAAATATATCTAATCTATATCTTTCTTTAATATATATACATGTATGTGTGTCTATTTATATATACATAATAAATATACACAGTACACACATAGTATGTAAACATAAACTTTTATTTTGAATGTGACTAATCGCAATTCATTGTTTTGCAGCCCTAAACCTGATGCAGTGTAAATTTTTCTACAATTATTTGTTTTGGTCACATTTTTTAATTTTGAATAAAATAATTTAGTTACTATTTCATATTTTCATTTTTATCAAATTTACTATAAAATGGCATCTAAATTTAGTCAATAAAAAACAACATTTAAAAACATACAGTGCCATTTACATTTTTGGGGTTGGTATGATTTTTTTAAAATGTTTTTGGGAAAAAGTCTTACCAGTTCTGCATTTATTTGAACAAAAGCACAGTAAAACAGTGTTGTGAAATTTTGCTGCAGTTTAAATTACTGTTTTCTATTTGAATATGTTTTAAAATGTATCTTATTCCTGTGATGTCCAAGCTGAATTTTCAGCAGCCATTACTTTGTTCTTAAGTGTCACACGATCTTTCAGAAATCATTCTAGCATGCTGAAACATTTTTTATCATTGTTAAAAACAGTTGTGCTGCCTAATATTTTTGTGGAAACTGTGATGCATTTTTTTTTCAGAATTATTTGATCAATTGAACATTTAAAAAAGAGCATTTATTTGAAATAGAAATTCTTAGAAACAAAGTGACATGTCTTGGATGTCATATTTTAATGCATCCTTTCTGAATAAAAGTAATAATTTATTTTCAAAAAATCTTACTGACCCCACACAATTGAATGCTATTGTTGCTCAAAAATGAGTCCAGGAGCATATATTGAGAAGTTGAACCCTTTTTATCCCATAGGCACTTGGGTCTCTGGATGAAGATGATCCCAATATTTTGCTGGCTATTCAGCTGTCCCTACAGGAGTCCGGGCTGGCCTTGGACCCCGAGCCTCAGGATGTGCTCAGTTACGATGCCTCTGTAGGTGCCAGTGGTTCCTCTCTGCCCTCTAGACTGGATTCTGCACTCCATACTGCGGATCCCCGCCGAGCTTCCATGAGCAGCTCTGAGCTCCTGGAGTTGGGAGACAGCCTTATGAGACTGGGTAACATTACCAGCCACTATACACCCTTTAATATGAGTTCCTACCCTGGTGCCTTGGGTAATGCCTTCACCCCTAGTGACCCAGACTGCCTGGACCCTTCCACCAATGCCAATCTGCTTGGCAACATTATGGCCTGGTTCCACGATATGAATCCACAGAGCATTGCACTGATTCCCTCAGCCACCTCAGATGCTAGTCCCGAGCTACCTGTTTTTGGAGAGGGACAATCTGCCAAAGCCCAGGACGAGGAGAATGAGGTGGGGAGCCCTGAGCAGAGTTCCCTATCGCTAATGAAAGAGAGTGCAGGTGTGTTGGCATCGCAGCTTTTGGAGCTAGAATGTGTGGATGATGCACAACCTCCTAAAGCAGAGCCAGACTTGGAGGGTTCAGCGGGCAGTGTAGATGACACTAGTGCAGTTTGTCCAGAGAGCAGTACTGATCGGTATCCGCAGGTAACTGACCTCTCCTCAGAGTGGGAGGAGGAAGTGCACCTAGTGTGAGGAAAAAGTCTAATTATGTTTACCAACTGAGTGCTCTTATCGTGCCAAAACACTAAATAAATGCAGAACTGCTTGTTCAGAAATGGAGAATAGTGCACCAGGTGCGTTGGGGTTAGACGGGACTTGTCTTTGTTGTGTGTTGTACTGAATCTGGTGGAAAAAACAAGAAATTGTGCAAGTAGATGAGAGAAGAGTGGGTCTCATTCACTAACCGTATTTGTGTGTGTATAAATGTTTTTGCACAGAAATCATAATTCATTGATTATCTTAGCACTTTGATTTTTTTCTACATTTAACATAAAATTCAGAACCATCTAAAAATATATGTATGTATGTAAAGATCAGTCCTTGTGGCCTTGAAACATGAAACGGTTTAAACCGAAAAGTTCATACGGAATTGGAAATTTGAATAGCTGCGTGTCCCAAAAATGATTTAGCATTAGAAAAATTACACACATTTTAGATCGGCAATGGGTTCTGCATAAAAATGTGTTGTTAGGCTTATATAAAAGGTCTTTATTTTGTATATAAAAGCCATTGTATGGAGATGGTTAGGGCACTAATTATGCCAATTGCTAACTTTAGGTAGAATAAATCTGGATTCATTAACATTAGAAAGACAGTTAGTGCAAATTTACATTCTTACCAGTTGAGAGTAATCGGGTAGAAATTTTCTGTGCACATAAAGAACCATTTCTGTGCACATAAGAACACGGTTATAAGTGAATGTTGCAAAGCATTAAACTCACATTGAAATGGAAGTAGTGGCAGGTATTTTATTCCATATTGTGGTGTACATCTGAGTGAAATGGATATTTGGAAAAGTAAAAAATGTTAGCTGGCGACTTGGTTATATCCACTGCTGTGTTGATTGCAGTCGATTGTAAGAAAGAGGCGGGGTTTATGCACGCTAAATGACTGGAGAAAGTAACATGCATCATTATAGGGGAGTATGTCATTTTCATTGGAGAATCCACTTGGTTTGAGGATTACAAGGTTTTCGTTTCAAGCCGAGCAAAGCCACTTTGGCCATCTCTAGTTATCTTGCTGTGGGTGCCATGAGAGAAAGCTCCATCTGTATTAGATTGGAAAGTCATTCTTTCTTTTAAGTTCAAATTAATGGTAATTAAATGGATGGATTTCTGACTTCGTTGTATCTTTCTGAAAAGAAAAAAGAAATGTTTACGTGAAGAAGAAAATACATGAAAGCATCAATCCAATATTTATTGGATCTTACAGTAACAGAGTGAAGCCACCGTTAAGACCAGTTTTGTTTTTAATTGTACAGTTCTCCTATTTAGCAATGCCAATGTATTGCTTTATTTAAAAACACTAATGTTCTTTTTGTATAATTTAAGTCACATTTAATGCAAGTGCAGATTGCACAATGCACATTTTATATTACGTAAAAGGAGTGTTTTTAAATATGTTCAGAATGTTTGTTCTTCAACATATTGTTCTGCAGAAGATGTCTATTTCATTTGGCCTCATGAATAACGCATGTGACCCTGGACTGCAAAACCAGTCTTAAGTCGCTGGGGTATATTTGTAGCAATAGCCAAAAATACATTGTATAGGTCAAAATTATAGATTTTTCTTTTATGCCAAAAATCATTAGGGCATTAAGTAAAGATCATGTTCCATTAATATATTTTGTAAATTACCTACTGTAAATCTATCAAAACCTTATTTTGATTAGTAATATGCATTGCTAAGAACTTCATTTGGACAACTTTAAAGGGGATTTTCTCAATATTTAGAACTTTTTTGCACCCTCAGATTCCAGATATTCAAATAGTTGTATCTCGGCCAAATATTGACCTATCATAACAAACCATACATCAATGGAAAGTTTATTTATTATATATATAATAAATAAATATTACTCATTTTCAACATCTCATTATTAATCTCATTTTCAACAATTGACCCTTATGACTGGTTTTGTGGTGCAGGGTCACATATATCCATAAAAACACTTCACAGGGCTTCTGAAGCAATAGAGAGATAACAACAGTGCTTTCCTTTTTTGTTTGTGTGCCGAACTATGTATGTCATATTACATAGAAAGTCATTCTCTTTAACAACAAAACCAGTTATTTTGTCTCTCATTTTATGTATGGTATATGAGGCCAAATTAATCATCTGTTTACCAGTTATCAAACCTTTGCAGAAGGCCAATCACATCCCTCACTGAATATAAACGTACTGTGTGTTAACCAAGAGGTTTTTCAAGGAAATTTCTAGTTTAAATACAGATTAAGGTTTATTGACAGCATCTGTGGCATGCTCTCAGTTACCACGTCATCGCTTAGTTTTTAAAACAAAAGCAATGTCTTTAAAATGTAACTCCAACACTGATTTATCTTAAAGTGTATTTAAACCAGAATATTTCTATTACTGATACATAATTGTTAAAAGGTTTGTGTTAGATGTGGGGAAGAGATGTTTTCCCCCATTTTTTCTTTAATTTACTGCGCTAATCCTTGTGCCTTGTTTGTACTTTTTCTTATTTATATACATTTTGTCTAATTATGTTAGTATTTACTGTGTCAGTCAAATACAATCAACCTTACATATTCATGAATTGCTAAAAATTCAATTTCTATATTCACTTGCTAAAAAGTATGTTTCTTTTTTCAGATTGAATAGTTTTTGGTTCATTTTGAAAACCGCCTCACATTTTGTATTACACTGAACAGGTTGCCATGTTTTGATTGTCTTTTATGACTTTACAGTTAGAAAGGTCTGTGGCCCTACAGAGGTGTCTTTTATTGACATGATGATATAAGGGCAAAAGAAAGACTAGATGTAGATTTGGTGATTTATAATTTATGTATTTAGGTTTGTTTGTTTCTTTTTCTTTTATTTTTTCCAGAAAACTTTAATTGAATGTGATGGGCAGTTTTTACAAATTTGACATTTGATTAAATGATCTTGTACTACCAGTTTTTACCCCCCCCCCCCCCCCCCCCCCCCAACTTAAGCAATTATGGTGGTGGTAATTTGTCTTTCTTTTTTCTTTCTTTTTTTCTGAGGAAACATTGCATTGTCATTTGCACTTTCGTAGACTATACTTGATACATTCCCAGTTTGTATGATGTGTAGCCAATAAACAGAAAGTATTGGTGAAGGTTTGCTCGGATTAAAAAGTTTAAATTGCAGTCCCGTTTCATTGTGGTTCAGGAAAAAAACTAATGCAACAAACATGCTTTCTTAAAATGTTATGCCATGAAATCCAGTTAAATATTTTTCTTGACAGATATGTTGACTTATTTTAGTTTAAAATGCCCAATTTCTTCCCTTGTTCTTGTAAAGTTTTTTTGGTAGCACTTTATTTTACAGTCCTGCTCCTCATATACATACTATGTACGTATTATAGTAATTACAATAACTATGTAATAACTACGTACTAAGCCTGAACCTACCCCTACCCCATGTAGTTACCTTGTATTACCAGAACTTTCTTAGATAAATACACTTTAAGTACATGTAAGTACACTTAAAATAAAGTGCAACCGCTTTTTTAATTTTATTGTTTTTAAAATTAAAGATATGTATTTGAGACCATATTTCTTTAAAATTGACATTTATTTTAGAATGTTGGCTGTGATCACATTCTCAAGAAAACAAAAAAACTACTTAACTAAACCAGACCCTTGTAAAGGAAACCTTACCAAGCTGCTGTTGGTCAGCAAACATGCCTCTTGTAAAACTGTTGTGCTGTTTGCAAAACCAACTCTTCTTCCAGGAGGAGAAACCAAGGGGAAATTTCATGTAACAACTGCACGGGTAAAAGTACAAACAGTGGAGGCTCTGGAGCATCTGCTTCATCCCCCATCCAGCAGAATAATGGCCAAGGAAAACAGATTTGCATTGTCTTCTTAAACTTGCTTTATATCGTTGATTTTTGTAAACTCTTATTTACTGCCATTGTCACACTTTTTTAAGTATCATAAATAAAGCTAGCCTATCTACACTGAAAATACATGACATCACTCACTATGTTCAGTTTTGTTTCAGTTCAGTAATATTTGCTCAGAAAATTTTATTTAAATATGATTAAAAACATCACCACCATTTCAAACCGTTACAACCATATACAAAACTGGCAAATCTTGTTTTCCCTTTTATTTTATAGTCTAAACCAAACTACAACCAAAGCAAAGAGTTGACGACACATTTTCAGAGTCTGGGTTCTACAAGGTGATCCGCTCCTTTCTACTGTTCAAAAATTATTGTTCAAAGTAATTTTCTGTCTGCCACTTTCTATCAGGATGTCTATTATCAAATAGATGTCATTAAAGGAATAGATGAGGATAGTGGTAAATTGTATTACGCACAGATTCATGGTTTTGTCCAGGACCAGGGGCCTGTATCATGAAGACAGATTAGCTGGCTAGCAAAGTAAATTTCAGTTTTGTTTGCACCAATTTTGGGTTTCAGGTACCATGAGAGTGGCTTGGCTTTTAGCTGCGTTTGTCATAACCTGCTCCGGGGGGTTATATAATATGATTTATATTATTACACAAGGACTTTTAGTTTACTAGTTAACAATTATTATAAAGCATTTTTTTAAATGAATATTAATATATACAGATCATATACAATATAAATAAGTGGTAGATGTAGATGTTAAAGATAACACTTTATAAATGGCTGCATGGGACCTTACACGTTCAAGTCTCTATCACTATTTATTATCAGATATATTAACTTTTCAACTTTCACTTGTGACTGCACTAATAAAGCAAGATAATTTCATTTGTTTGACCTCTTTCATGGACAAGTACTTCAGTGTAAATGCATTTAAATTCCTTATATTCTTTAATCTTCCAAATCTCGTTGGCTCTTTCGCAAGAAGGGAATCATTTGTTTTGGGTTGTGATTGGCTGTTCACCATGATGTCACACATTCATGTGCATACTCTCCACAAACTCAGGATCAAAGCCTGAGTTGAAAAAGAAAGTTGATGATCAGCATCATGGTACCAATAAAACTGGAGTGGTTTGGTTTTGTCAACTCGAAACTAATCCTGTAACTCTGAATTTGTTCATCTACCATCATGGTACTGGGCAGGCCCCAGTACTGTGAGGAAAGCTCTATGTTAATTTTCTTGATCCCAGCAATACCAGTTTGTCCAGAAAAAGGCTACAATTGGACCGACACCTGCTGTTGACGTCAAAGAATCTGTTGGGTGAAATTAACCACTAAATTACTGCAACTTCAGACTCAAGTTTATTTTTATTAACAGGAATTTTCAGTACAATTTTAAAAACAGAAATTTCATGCTTGGATAAGAATGCGTTATATTTGTAATTGAGCATAATACATTTTCTACAGTCACATTGCTAACAAAAACGTACAAAATATCCCAGACCTCTCCGAGTTTGACAGTTAAACGCAGAAGCTGTACTAGTACGGCATAGAAGTCTACAAATTGAAAACAGAAACTGTAAATACAAAGTTAATTTGCAACAGTTTGTTATGATCGGTTAATTTGTACATAGTATTTTTTTCTGATCTTCAGTTCTGTGAGGAAAGGGTCATCTTGAGCTCAGGTTGCCTGTTCACCAGCTTTCAGTATCTTGGTCTTGTTGAGATGTGGTGAGTCTGTGCTGGTGTCCAAAAGATGCGCCTGAAACAGAATCCAACCCTTGATTTAATTTTAGCTGAAGGTTGAAGTAAGCAGGTATGTACAGTAATTTTGGATATGTTTTATTGATTTAAAGAATGATCTGTTCAATTAAAAGATAATTTCTGGAACTCACATTGCTTAAATTGATGATAGTGGAGATTATGTCTCCAGTGGACATCTCATTATTGACCATGTTCTCCAAGGAGGCAGTTTCCTTGTGCTGTGTAATCTCCTGATCATGCTGCTTAATCTCCTCCACTGTAGCCCTGCAAGACACCGAAGATGCTACTACATTTGACTGAATATGTCTGTATCCAGAGGAAAGTATGTTTTCTTTTTTTTTTCCTACTTTTGAAGCTCTCGTTTAATGGTGAAGTATTCATCCATGTTTCTTTGTATCGCTAACATGATGATGACTAGATTTTCGTAGTTCTCTACAGTCAGGTTTTCTGTATAGCCACTCCTTAATGGCTTTTGATGCTTGATCTTGCTTATTTTCTTAACCACCACTTCCACATGGATCATGTCCGCAGCTTCCAGTTTGGCATCCAGTGGCGAGTCCTGTTTAGGTGTTAAAACATTGAAAGGTTTTTAGCTTTAGGAACACAAACTAGATTTTCATGGAGGAATAAATGTCTAACTTAAAATAAAATACAATGAAGGAATACATTATTAGTTTCTTAAATAGACATTTAAAAGTTTACTGTTGAAAAATATTTTTTAATGTAAAGACCAATTCGCATTGCAAAGACAGATGCAGACCAACAGTCAACCGATAACAGTACATTTCTCAAACATTTCAAGACTCCACAAACACCGATTCAACATGTTCAATATGTAAAAAAAATTTAAATAAAAAACAACGATTTTATTTTTGGCCTTTTTGCCTTTCAGATTTAAAAAGTACAGTTGGAGAGAGGACAGAAAGTGAAGGGGTTACTGGCCCAAGTCATAAGAGGACACCTATTTCTGGTGCTTACCTTGAACAAGGCATTAACTGTTAGACGCTCTTGATCAGCCTGCTCTTTCTGTGCTACAATGAAATTGCCTTGTATCCAAGCATCAAAAATTGAAAGCATTAGGCCGCTAGATAGGATGAATGTAGAGAAGTACAGTAAGGTCCAAAATGTGTTTCCCATTTCATCTCTGGAAAACATGAGAAACGTAACCGTGATTTAATGCTGGACATAGAAGAAAGCTTGTGAGTATTACGATAAATGTTTCTGGAAAGCAGTAAATTGTACTCTTGTAATATCTTATAGGTATCCATCCATGAGTCTTGGGTTATGCATACAAACAAAGTGTAAAATGTCAAAGACAGATTCTCAAAGGCTGATGGAAGAGTAGTACTGAACATGTCGACCCCAGCAACAGTAAAAGCCTGTGAAACAATCAAAGCAAATACAACTTAATTGCTCAAATTGTGAAACAAAAACAGCAAAGATTTAAAGTGTAAATATGTATACGTACCAGAATGGCAACCACACTTATAAAAATGATTATTTTCATCTCTGAGAAGGATTGCAAAGTGGCTTTCAGTGTCATGTCCATTTCTTGCATGGAACAAAGACACAGGGTCAGACGAATCAAACGCAGACATCTAAAAAGCCCAAATAAACTGGTGAGTATGCTTTGTGTGGAGTGTAATTTTATAACACATGCTGTCAGTAGTTTAATCAGCTGGTTAGTAGCTGTTTTTATAAGTACGGAAATAAAATATTTGTGTGTTGTAGCTTTTAACAACTTTTAACTTTAGAATTCCACACCTGAAAACTATAAATGTGATGGGATCACTGGTGACCCTGTGTCCCACAAAGAGAGTCAGGGTGATCAGGAGGTTCATGATGTTCCAGCTGCTCTGGAGAGATTTTAACACAAGAGTCATTGTGTGACAGTGTAACTGTATTTTTTGAAAGCAACACCATGAAGTTGTATTTAGAGATTTGTACGATGGGGTTTTAGGGTGACACGAAGTAACAGGTTATAGAAAATACTGACTACAAGGCACATTTCACAGACTTGGTACACTTTGCTTGAATTTATGTTCAAATGATTGACCTAAAACACATTTAAATTACATTTCTTTTAATTTGTATCACTAAAAATGATCAAATCACATGCACATAGAAAATGAATCAAAAATAAAACACCTACTGAAGCAATTGCTTTCATGTTAGTTTTTCCTTTTGTAAATAACTTACAGTATTCTATTATGGAAAGTTCCTTAAAAAAATAGAAGGAGACAAAGGGGAAAAAAATACCCTCCAGAACATCTTGAAGCCATTATACCACCTGACCAGAGTTTCCAGTACAAAGACCATCAGAAAAATCTGTTCACATAAATATAACACAAATCCATGTTTCTAAAAGAGGAAAGAAATACGTCATTATAAGGTTTTCTAAAATAATACACCGTATAAGTACTAAAGATGCAAGCCAAAGGACATGCACAAATAAAGGCATACTCTGTCTCACCTGTGAAATAAATGTGATTGTTTGCAGGACTGCGATTATGGAGTCGCTTACAACACAGCTTATTATCAGGAAACGGAAGAAGAGCTTCAAGTAGTTTTTCTATATATCCAAACAGAAAGCCCCTAATCAGTAACTGGCTATGTACATGCACAATTTTTGGTTCAATCGTACTGCATTCATTCCGATTGATGAATCTGAATGTACTGTTTACATGAACGCTACATAAAGTTATCCGGCTGACTGTCATTTCGCTACCAGCTTTCATCTAGAGAACTGCCTACTAGTCAGCCCTGCTGGAAAAAAAACTACAGAAACCATCACAGAATTTTTTAGGTTTTCCATTACAAGCCACCAACTTTTAACCATTAAAAATGGTTTTCTGTATTGTGTTTTGGGACATACGCCATTACAATTTAGTGGTTTTAAGTCAGGCAACCAATTACCAGAAGAAACCCACAGGTTCCATTACAGTTATTAAAGCCAGTACCACTACTATTTATAACCAGTAAAACCATTACACATTTTGTGATGGTGGGGGTGGGGGGTCAATTTATTTATTTATTTCAGCATGGAGTGTTTTCAGCTAACGTAAGTTACAGATTTTTCACAAACAACAGTGATTTTTTTTTCTCCAAAAATCTTCCGTGAAGGAACGGTTCTTATTTTTAAAATGTTTAGTATTTTTATTAATTACATTTTAATTGCAAGCGCTGTTTTGGTACAGAAAAAAAACGGTAAAATAACCTTTTGTCCTTCGATATCAGTATTTTTTCGCTGAAATTCCAGCCATCCTGTCTTCGCTGACTCTCGCTGCTCCTGACGTGTTTAGCAAAACAAATAAGTAAAACAAATCAAACTAGCATTTCATTACTGTTCGAATATAATTCAGAGATGTAATATTGACAACAATATCTTATTTGTAAAAACTGTTCACTGTGACCGTACCGGATCAGGATTTACCCTGTTGTCCATTTCGGCGATTACAGAGAGAAAGATACGTTATTCTCTGTCCTGCACGTGACAAATAAACGTCCGTTTTAAATGGTTAGCTTTTAAAACGTTTCAGAACGTCATCCTCGAATGAATCGGGCTTTTGAAAGAATCGGTTGACTGTTGATAAAATGACTGTTGAGTGACTCATTCATAAAGACAAGTATGGAACAAACACAGACGAGGGGAGTGAAATAAATACGCTTAAAACAAATAATCAAACGAGGGGAAAAATCCTAGTATCCTATTCTTTATTTACTGGACTGGACCATAACTTAATGCAATGGTTTTCAATCTGTCATCTGGGGATAAATAAATACATAATGCAAAAAATAAACTAAAACTAAATAAGTTAGATTTAAATGACTCAAATTTATGAACCATAAACCATAAATGCATTTACAGGCTACTATATGAAGTAGGACGTAAATAATGTAATGTAATGATAAATAATGTAATATAGTAATGTAATGAAATGGACTATTTTCCATATAATATTTTTCACATTTCTAATATCGATAAATATTATTTTTTCACAGTATATTTTATGGTTTTAGTTGAGAGGTAATATTGTTATTGTAGAGTTTTAATTCACATATTGTAATCTGTAACTTGTGTGAGCAGCAGAGGACATGTAATGAAACTGAAATGCTGTGGCACTATTTCTTTATCTATTGGTATTTATTCAAGGACATTAAAGGGCTCAGCTCCAGTGAGGGTGAAGGGAGGGTCTGTTTTTATTGGTAACTTACTAAAAAGTAAGACGTAAGTAAACAACCTCATTTAGAAAGCACATTTTTAGTGGCACAGTATATTATTATTAGTAGTAGCTTAAAAAATAAGTAGTAGTAGCTTAAAAAAGGTAAAATAAGTATAAATTATTATTACAAATGTGTAACAAACAGTATCACATTTTGTCACTTTTAGTTTCTTCACTCAGTATACAGACAGAAATTAATTATTGAATGATTTGTCTTAAAAGGTTACAATCTGAAAATGGCTTATGGCTGATTATGATGTATTTTGAAGCAATCAAGAGAGAAGTGCTAGCATCTAATATGGAAAAAAAAATTTTGGGAATATTTTGAGAGGTTGGTTATGTATATATGTATGTATGTATGCATTTATAATAAATAAATACAGTTAAATTCATTTGCAAGTCTAATAACTTTGGTTGTTATTATTATTATTATTATTTTACATTTAAATTAGAGAAAAATGTTTTACATACCTTTTATACTGTCTGTTAAATGATTAATTTCTGTCCAATCTGGCCTTTTAAAAGTGATCAGAGTTTTAATTTTCAGGGACAGGAGAAGAGTTTGGGAAACTTGTTAGGAAACAGTCAGTATTTAATATGGAGCCACTAGTGTTGATGTATTTACTGCTTCTCTCCTGAGTTGCTCATTTAGTTCAGAATTCTCAGGGTTCAGCTCACTGTTGTGACATCATAATGGAGATTCCGTTCTGGCAGCTCTAAACTGCTGTTCTGACTAACTGTCTTCTGTTGGTGTGTTAGGAGAGAAAAGATCGAGAGCTACTTTCGTGACTTTCTGCAGATATTGACGACAAATACTGAATTCACTTGCAGCATCCAGTGTCCACAATGGCACTGTTCAGCAGTGTATTTAGACCACTTTTTGAGTGTTTTGGTCACTTCTTTCGTAGAAGGGAGACACCTTTGAGGGCTCAGCAATGTGCAGCACAAAAACGGGCGGCACTAGAGAAACTTCCAGAGGCATCGTTGACTAAGGCAGGTGAGAGTGAGGCCTTCGACTTCACTGCCAAAAACAGGAAGAGCAGGAGGAGATGCCGCAAGGTAACTTAATTGAGAATTACCAGCTTGCACTGAAAAAAACAATTGGTTTACAACAAATTTTCACTCAGTAATTGCTAGTAAATATCACAATTAATTAACAAAGAATTAACAAAGAAACATCAACACATTTAAATTAATGTGACATTTTGAAAAAGAAGCATTGGCTTGTGTAATGTACAACAATAATCTTTATTCAGGGACTTGAAACATTCTTTTTACAGTATGGAGAGAAAGAGAAGGAAAGACAGGTGAAGAGAAAGGTGAATAAGGAGAATGAGATGAATGAGGGAGAAAGTCATAAAGAGAAGGCAGAAAAAGAAAGTGAAACACTTAGCCTTGAAAAGATAAAGGACAGAAGACATGTGCTGCAGAAAAAAAGAGAGTCTGCCAAATTCCGAGAGATGCAGAGTCTAGAAAATGTGATGGAGGGAGGAAGTAAGCAAAGAGAGGCTGGAGAAATAATAAAGAAGGACAAAAACCAGAAGGAAAGAAAGACCACTGAGCCTACTCCACTTCTTGTGGAGGTCAAACCTCAGCAAACTCTAGTCAGTCCTCCAGTGAGATCTTCCTTCTTGAAGCCAATAGAAGGAGAATTTCCAGTGCTTCCAAGTGTCTCTGAAGACCTTCCTTTACCAGCTGCTCGCTTCAAACCCTTGCCGCCAGTGACCAGACCGCCCATGCATCCTCAAAAGCCAGATCCTGCACCAGAGGAAGTGTCCTTGCCATGTTCTCCTCTTCAGGTGGATCCTCCCAAACCGTTGGCAGCACCAAAGGAAGTGTCCTTGCCATGTTCTCCTCTTCAAGTGGATCCTCCCAAACCATTGGCAGCACCAAAGGAAGTGTCCTTGCCATGTTCTCCTCTTCGAGTGGATCCTCCCAAACCGTTGGCAATTCCTCCACATCCCACTCCAGCACCTGATGAGCTGTTTTCCCTCCGATGCTCCCAAGTCAGTCCTCCAAAACAACTGATGGTTTCTCTGAGCTCCTCTCCTGTATCTGATGAAGTTGTTGATCTGCAACGTTCTTCAACTCAAGTGTGTCCTCCCAGCCTGATGAAGGCTCAGCCGTCCACTTCTTCCCTGTTTGAGCCGCCTCCACAACTCATGCTCATCGACATAGAGGATGAGGAGACCGAGTATGTGGAGTACACGGGGAAGACCATTCGGGCCTGTGACTTACCCAAGTCTGAACTCCCCCGACCTCTGCAGGCTGAAATGAAACCAAGACGGATGGTTGCTTGGTTAGAGAGTGACTGCGAGGTGCTGAAGGAAGTGTGGTCGAGTGAAGTGGTGGAGGTCCAGGGATTTGAGAAAGATGACTCCAAAGAAGTGGGAGACTCCAAAGCCATTCAAGGCCATACGGCTGTCGCTTCTAAGAAAAAGGAGGAGTTGGATGACCACATGGTGAAGCTGTTCTGTGTAACCTCTTCTGAAGGTCCCAAAAATGAGACCCAGCAAAAAGTGAACATCCAGGAAGAGCAAACAAGCAAAAGAAAAGTGGCACTTGTTCTGTTCACCTGGGTAGAGGATAAAATCAAGAAAAAGGAGGACCAGAAAATACTGAAGGAGAAGGAGCAAAGAGAAAAAAGGTTGCTACTTTCACGCTACAGGAACGATCCAAAACTGAAGCACTTGTTTATCAACAAGCACAACTGCAGCTACTGCTCCTCTGAGTGAAGATCAGGGTCTCCAAAATGCCCCACTTCACCTTTAACTTAATAAACATTTCTGTGTACAAATAAAATAAAATAAAAAACTGTGCAAACTAAAAGCTGGAAGAACCATGACTCTTCTTACATTTGAACTACTATAAAGTAGTTTAAATGCTTAATATGAAAACCTGTTAATTATTAAATTAATTATTTTATTTAAAAACATAATTTTAACTGTTATATGAAAGTGAATGAGTCTTTACAGTTTACTTCAGTTTCAATTTGTCTTTCAGTGGTTTAATGTTTGTAATATAAGTTCAAAAACGTAATGGGGCTCCACTGAGTCCAGGTACCAGTGATGTCATCTCTTTTTCTAACACAATTTCCTGATTTCACTCTAGACAGACGTGTTTCTTGTTAAAAATGTTCATTTGATCTGAGTGAGAGGTAAGTTCATTATATTGTCTCTTGTATGGAATTAGTGCCTCAAATTTTTGTCTTGGTCTGTACTAGGTCAAGCGAATTTTACAGGAGGCGTTTGTATGTGAGATGTTTGTTTCCTCCAATATGTCCAATACATCACCTGCAACTTTTTTCTCCTATATGTGCTCTTTGTTGATTTTTCAGAGCAGTTGTTTTCCTCAGATTGTCAGGTACAGAGTTAAAAATAGCAGATGCATTTTATCTAATTGTAATATTTTTGCTGCTGTTGATTGCTTTTTGTACTTCGTTTTTCAGATCTACGAATCCTACACACCTATCTCTCAGCCTCATTTCTCATTAACAGTCTTCTAAATGGCCCATACTGGCGAGAGTGAAAGAGAGGAATAAAACAGATCATCTTCTTATTTCGTGACATGTTGTATTTCAAGACATCACCAGAGGGCGCTAAATTCTAATTCTAATTCTAATTATTATTATTATTATTATTATTATTACTATTACTATTTTATTGATGAAATGCACGGCAACTTTTATTTTGTATAATAAAATACATTAATATTTTAAAAACATTATATTGCATTTAAGTGTAACAGAACTAGAATATATATTTGGTTTGAAATATTTAGGCCTATGTTGTGTTCAATTTGAAACAGAATCGGTCATTTTAAAGAGCTTTGAAGTGAATCTCTTTTAAGAGGAGAAATGATTTATGAATATGGTCGAAGACTTGGATAAGAATTCTCAAGCAAATATTGACAGGCTGTCCAATGAATAAAGTGCTCTAAAACTGAAGGAGGTGCGTGCACATCATCAAAGGGAGGGGGAGTCCCTCGAGTTGCTCTTCCTCCACACACACAGCGAGCGAGCGTGTAGCGAATCCTCACTGAAGGCTAGACTTTCCCAAACTTCATTTCAGTCTCAGACTATAATATGGACAGGCTTCAGTGGAAACATGCATTTCCAGTCCCACTTCATTTATGGCACAGATGATGTCACAGTTGTTCCTGAAACGACAGCTCGTTAGTTCTTTCCGTTAATGAAATCAACATGGGAAAACTACAATCGAAACCTGGTAAGACACTTTGCGAATAACATGCCAGACTCTAAAAAATATCAAGCGAATTTATTCTCATTCTTGTTTATTTCCCCCCCCCCTAGCATGTAAACGCAGAGAAAATCCAGAGGGTAAGGTACAGGTAGAACTTCATTATCCATAGCTATTACATATAAGAAAAGTTATTAAATGGACATTTGTGTTATATAAGGAGATGTTTTCAAGGAGGCTGAGTTTATTGGTGAAGTGGACAGAAAAAAACAGGTAAGGTGACAATTTTTAATGTTCAGGACATATTTAAGTTAACTGTCACTCTACATCCACATAACTATGTATAGTTACTAGCTATAAGTGCATGTTTAAGGGTCAAACCTGTAAAGTGTTAATTGGTTGATGAGTACAACTTTTATTGATAGCACTTCATCCAAATTTGTATTAAACCATTATGAAACATTGTTAGATTATATAGATGAATTCTTGACAAAGTAAAGTAAATAGGCTACATTTATAGTCTATGCATACTGTATTCTTATTGTAATGTACACAAAATAGACTGATTTGTTTAATATTATGCAATGTGACTTTTTCTAATTAAAATAAACAGTGTTGCTATAACATCCTTTAATGTAACCAGTACATTAGATTTATCTTTATTTTTATGACCTATTGTCTGGTGCCAAACTCTTAAATACCAGTAGTTTTTTAAAATATTTTTTTTTAGATATGTGATTATATGATATAATAGACAAGCTGCAAGTATTCCTATTGTTGAAGTTTGAGTAGAGCATACATATATAGTCCTGGGTTTGATTCCCTGTGATCTAAAAAAAACAATTGTATACCTAGCTTGCACTGTTAAATGTGAAGTGAAGAAATGTAAATGTGTGTCAACACAAATCAACATAAATTGTCTTCATTTCCACACTTTAGACTACTCAGATTTTGAGAAAAACCAGGCACTGAACGCTTTTCTCCGTATACACTGTACTCTCAGCCAGGGGCGTAGCACCAAATTTTGGGCCCTGGGTACAAACCATCTTGCTGGGCCCCCAATACCATAGTGATACCAATGGGCAAGGTATTGCATTTTTATCATACAAACACTTAAAATGTAAACAAAATAGGCCACACTCCGATTAATATATTTTTGTTTTATTGTCGAAAGTACTACTTACTGAGATGACAAAAGGTCTAGCAGGTCCAAACCTGGACTAAATCAAATATACTGTAAAGCAGTTCTGAAAATGACCATACCAAATGAGAAAAACTTTGGTCTGAAACACAAACTAAATAATGTCAGGTAAATGCCCATTGACGGGTCTTTGCATGCGCAAATTTGCTGATCAGGTCTTTAAAGTCCAGTTTTTTGCTAGCATTTGAACAATAGTTTTCCTGTGCTTATCAGTAAGAGTTGTTGGCCATAATCCTGGGTCCTCTGACAATCCCTCTCCAGTATCCCTAAGTCTCTCATTCTCTTCTCTTTCCTCTTCAGCTCTGTCCTCCTGCTCCTGACTACCTTCATCACATTCTTCACTTTCCCTCTGATCACTTATATGAATATCAACCTCATCTTCTATTTCTGCCTCTGCTACAAGAGGAAATAAGCAAAATGGGTACATTGTTATTGTACACATTTAAACTTTAAACTGTAAACTTTAAACTGTAATTAGTAATTACACTTTAAAGTTTAAATGTGTACAATAACAATGTACTAATTTTGCTTATTTCCTCTTAACACTTAATTACTAATTACTAAGTGTTAAAAAGCTCACCTTGTCTCACTGTCACACTCACATCCACCTCACTGTCACTGCTTTCACCTAGCCATGATGAGGGGCCTGCTGCTGCAGGGTCTGACTCTGAAACTGAAATATATGGCTTCAAATGGTTGCTAAAATATCCTTTATTGTCACAATACCTTTTTTTTAAAGTGTAGGCTAAGTACAAGATAATTGATGATTATTTGTCTGTTTAAAATAAATGCAGACTAGACTATAGAATCACAGGGTAAACTAACTGCCAAACTAGACATTCAGTCTTTGAATTATGTTTTAAAATAAGTCATTTTTCAATCATTAAGATGTGCATTATTATACTGAGAACAATCCTGTACTTAATGTAAGAGCGTGTGCGAGCTAATTTGCATAACAATGCGGTAAAATAGGCGCTAACGATCTGTGTTTTCGCGGGTGTTAGATTTTGACAATGGAGGGAAATATACAGTGTTTTCATGTAAACTTCTGACTCTGAGAGTGGGGAGAACTGCAGCAGAAGAGGAGACAAGCGTTTAGGCAGCTGCCTGGAGTGGCAGTGTGTTGAGCTCCGTCTGCTTCTCACTCCCTGTTATTTACGTAAGGGATAATGTATAACGTTAGATTACATTATCCTCCGCTTTGTGTCGGGGTCCTGTTCAGCCTGTCGGGGTTGTTATTCGCTATAACGACCGCCTCTCTATACATTATCCCGCTTATTACATGGCTACCCACAAAATAAATAAATAATTTGCCACGAATTATTGATTTAAAAAGGAGTTTATTGATTTAAAAACGATTGTATTGCTTCCGCCAAAGAAAATAGTCCATTCCGCGTCCATAGCAACGCGCTGTTTTTCATGGCAACGGTCTGTTATACTTCGCAGCGGTCTGTTATCAAGAAATAACAGACCGCATTCTATATTGGAATTCAGCCAAGCCATGTAATAATCAGAAACATTGTTTGCTCGCTATGAAGGGTGTGATACTATAAAGTATTGGTATATTATTCATAAATGCAAACATAAATGTATGCTATTCTACCGGGAGTAGATATTTATGTTAAAACAATGTCAATGCTTGATGATGCATTTGGAGCTCACCTCTCTTTTCAAAAAAATTTGTGAGCAACTGCTTGCCCTCATTTGCCCTTCTCTCTTTATTCTGCTTCTCTTTTCGTTTTTGAGCCCCTGGTTTTCCTTTCTTAAGGAGAGACATGACTCTTCACGGCTCACTCCAGCTCCTGTCTCATCAACTGATTCAATCACCGCGGGTCCGCAGCAGAAGCACCTGACCTCCGGGTCGTACCATTTGCATTGATTCGAGAGGGGTGTGGGGCCCTGCACAGCATGAAAATGACTTTTTTATACCAAACCAGCGCCTAACTACAAGTTTAGTTTTGCACAGGAACTTTTTTAGTTGTACATAAATGCTATACAAATGTTAGTGCATGTATATGTATGTATAGAAAACTGACTTCTAAGGGCCCCCCCCCTGCCTCGGGCCCTGGGTACTCGGTACCCTTTACCCCCCCAGTCCGACGCCCCTGCTCTCAGCATTGTATTTAAATGGTGTTGGGTCTCTTCCCTCTTTTTCCTTTGCTCTCATTCTCTCAGCGGAGCCTGGAGCCTTCATCACTGTGTGAAATGCTTATGGCCGGTAGCCAGAACAGCAGGGTCTTTGAGCGCAGCCCCACCACACATCTGTTATTGGTTTTGAAAACAGAGGGAGGCTGTGATGGGGAAATGGGGGAAGTGGTTGGAGGAGGGAAAGGAGGTGTAGTTGGTGGGTGGAGTGCTATAATGAAGGCTGCTACAAACGAGTTGCAAAATGTAGATGAGTGGTTCGGCTAAAGGCCTTGGATTGTTGTTGTGATGCTGCATGCATCAAACGTCTAATTGATCCAGAGATCAGGGTTGGTGGTTAGGACCAAGGAAACGTGCAACACAGTGCAGTTAGTGTTGCTGTTTTCAGGCGAATTCAGAAATTGTAATCTATAGTGTGATATTTAATTTTTTACAGAAATGAAAACAAAACTGTGGGAAGTACTGTGTTCAATAAAAGTTACATGCGATTTACATGTTAGTACCTAAAGTGTAAACATGAATACATTTTAAAAGGGTTCCGCCCCTGAGAGTGTACATCACATGCAAAAAAGTCTCCAAAACATGAGATTATAAGATTATATTGACCTTATCTCATTAATTTCAGTTTTACACACAGAATGTATTCCTAAATCAGTCTTTGACTTGTGTATGTTTCTGTCTCCAGTGTGTTTCGGGTCTAATTAGGACGCTGTTTTTTTCATGGCAGGATCCTGCAGTGTGGGTCATAAAGCCAGGGACACTTAAAAGGTTTTGGTCTCGGAGGGCTCAAAGGAGTCTGTGTTTGCTTGGAAAGGCTGGAAGAATCCTTTCTTTTACACTTTTTCCTCTCTGTCCCACTTCAAAGGACATAAGGAAGGAAGCGTGTGCTGGAGGCAGTGATCCATGTCTCTTTAGAATAGGGTGCATAGGATGACTGCTGCTTTTTCTTCAATTATTTTATACGAGCAAACTCGTTAAGTGCTATTACTTAAGTCTGTTGACTGCCAACACTCAACATTGGTTGGAAGGATCAGTAAAACCCTAATATGAAGTATCAAAAATAAATAAAAAGGGATAAAGGGACTGAAAATACACATTGCGAAGTAACAAATAAACAGATTCTGTCCTGTTCTATTGACCTTTCAACGTCCATGTATTGATATTTATCTGCTAGAAAAACAAGGGCAGCTTTAGTCAGCTAGCACAACAAGTTTTTCCAGACATGCCTGGAGAGTTTAACTCTAAGACAATGGTATAAGCTTGATGTGTGGGTTATAATAGACTAGAGTTTTTATAGTTCTTACCAAGGCCCAAATATAAAATTCTGACATAATTTACTCATCATCAAGTTGTTCTAAACTTGTAGGAATTTCTTTGTTTTGCTGAACACACACACACACACACACACAAACATAATTTGAAGAATTTTGGTGAACAAAACAGTTACTGGTCCGTATAGACTTCCATACTAGTTTTTTTTCCATATTTTAGAAGTCAATGGCTACCAGGAACTGTTTGGTTACCCACGTTCTTAAAAATATTGACAGAATTATTATTATTTTTTTTTTTGAGTGAACTATTCCTTTAAATACTTGTATGCTATTAGTCTATACTAATAAAATCAAGTTTGGGTAAGAAAGGAATACTACAACTGTGAGACATTATGCAGTTCTGGCTTGAATGATTGCCCATGTAAACATGGAAGGCATAGTGATGCTGGATTGCATTTGAGTTTATTCCAAGACCATTAAAGATTAAATCAGTCACATCCAGCCTCAACATTTTTAGCAAATGGTGTTAGATATTCTAATACCTTGAGCGCGATCATACTCCAACCCAAATGGCATGTTGTTTCTATCCCTCTCTCTCACCATGTAATAAGGGTTCCATCCAGGTGTTTGGTGACAGGAAGTGAGAGGAAACAAAGCCAGGTACTGTTCTGAACCTCGTGAGAGGGCATAGGCAGCAGTGTGAGTGGGTGGTGAAGAGGAACTGGAGTTGGGTTAGGGGGTGTCTGGCCCAGTGACACCCGGCTCAGGGCAGGAAAAACCCCCTCCAAGCTGGTAATCTGAGCCCACATCAAAGGCCCTAGAGCAAGCAGAGCGTGGCAGAGGTTTGGCCATGATGTTGAGAGAAATCATTGGCAGACTGATAGATCACTCATCACACTTCTTCGGGCTTTGTTCTTCAGGTTTCTGTCAGACTGCAAATTCTGCTTTCAACAGCGTGATGGAGAGCGATTGGTTTATGGTTGCACTTTTGGATGTGCATGCTTGCAAAGATGAAATTTAGTAGATGGAAAAAGTTAATGTATTTCATTTCATTTCATTTTTTTTGGATAAATACATATAAAAAAATATTTTGTTAAAGTTTTATATATTTTATATATATATATATATATATGATATGTAAGTGGTGGTTGCAAAAAAATAAAACAAGATTGTACAGGGCATAGTGGTGCCTGTATATTTTAGTACAAATATTTACAGCAGAAAATGTAACAAAAAACTCTTAAATGTACATTGATAAATTGAGAAGAAAAAAGTATTTATCAAAAAATTATAATAATATAAATATTTTTTGTCAAAATTCTTCTGTGAATGTTCTTTAACTGTTTTTAATTATGAATTATGGTAATTCATATTACTACATAATTTGTGCTTGCAAAAAACATACATTTGAAAGTATTTTACAGTAAAATTACATATAAAGCAACGCTAAACCATTTATGTTTTTTCACAGTGATTAACTTAAAGTTAACCAAATAACAGGGTTTTACTGCAGCAAGTTTTTTTTTTTCTGTAAAAACTTTTAGTTTTCAATTTTGCATTTTACTAGGTGTGTTTAAATAGGTCTGTTTTGGATATTTAATTGTTTATGTCCATAGCCTGTTTTTATATTTCTATGTAATGTTTTCAGTTGCTGTCATCTAACACTGACTTAAAATGAATATTTAAAACACTAACAATCTAATAATTATTTAGTATATGAAATCTTTAGCAAATCTCAAGCAAGCCGACTCAGACGTGAAGCTGACTGCATGTTTTTAAGATGTTTTCTCCAGATAGATTCATGGTTCAAGTTGTGCGTCACTACAAATGCAGTTTGTTTAGAACCAAATGCTTCTCACGTCTGCCCTTAAATACTGTGGGTGTTATACTTAATGAGTTTGTGAGGTAATATCTGGTTTTATAGTTGTGCATGATGTCAAAGCTGGCATGAGTAACACCGTATCTACATCATGCCCCTGTCTGAGAGGGAATTCTGTTCATATCCACAGTGCCAATGCTTTTATCTTTTTGAATAAAATATTACATTTCATCTGAAATAGCTGATATTCTACTGTGTTTCATGATAAAAAATACTGCAGAATATGTGTGATGGATTTACTTTAAATTCTAAACTTCAGCATTTTTATGGAGGTTGCTCACAATTATCTGAATGTTGAAAATACTCTGAATATCATACAGTGTATTGTGGTATTTTATTCCTAGGAATATTTAAACATTGCAAGCAAAATTACTTTGCATTACATAAAAAAAAGCAAAAATCTTGGCAAATGACTTGAAAGGTTGATAACGTTGTGTTTTCTGCTAGTGTAAGAGGGACAGAGTTGTGGCAGGCAGGATTACAGATGATGTTGAGCTTTTTTGTCATGGAGGGCAATTCACTTCCTCCCTCAGAAACCAGCAGTGCAATGTGTCTGGAAACAATTGGGCGTAAGACCACAGGAGTGCTAAGAATGAAGTGATTTTTTTCTTGTTCCTGGTGAATTCATTATGGGGGCTGGTTCTCCAGCTTGAAAACAGGTTTTCTACGCAAATTATATACAAAACTGACTTAGCAATGCAAAGTTTCAGTTGATCATTTCACAGATGTTCACCCTCTTAAGAAATTAGCATGAGTGTTGTTTTCTATGCTTTATAATGTAATCGAAATCATCCTGTGGGTCCTTTACTGCACACAATAGCTGCACTCCAATCCATTGTTTTCTTTGGATGTCCATAGTTTCAATGATTTGTTTTTCCTATTTAATTCTAGGATCTGAGTGCTAGAGATCCAAAAGAAGATCAGATGTCAGATCAGTACTGTTCACTACAGGGTAAGCTGAACTTTTACAAATAGTGCCATTGTTAAAAGCAAAGTAATACAGACTTATCTGTCTTTTAAATATTCTAGAATTCTATACGTTTTGGACAGATGTTTGTTTTCTCCGTTTTTTTCTTTTGTATGAGCTGTTAACATGATCTGTTATTTGTAGTAAAATTACCACCAGAGAGAGTAATGGAGACTCCTCATTCTTCGCTTTCTTCTCCTGAAAATGAAAGACCGCAGCCATTTAAAGATTCACTCAGGAGAAATGGGAAGGATGATGTAAGTTTTTGTCATAGATAACGGCATATAAGAAAGAAGCCTTGTTGTGATGCTGCATTTACTGTTATTCGACTATGACTACTATGAATCATTTTCATAGTCATTTTGTGAAATATTATTACAAATTAAAAAAAAATTTAATTTTTTTTTTTTATGTTTCGCTATATTTTAAATATAATTTACTTTGGTCTTCAATGACAAGAATGCTGTCAAGAATTTCTTTTATCAATGTTGAAATTGATTGTGTTGCTTAATATTGTGGAAACTGTGATTTTTTTTCAGGATGCTTTGATGAAACAGAATTTATTTTAAATAGCTTTTTTATCATTATAATTATCTTTAATGTCACTTTTAATCTGCGATGTAGGATATCTTATAGTAATAAACATGTTGTCTTGCTTATACAACAATGATTGTAAATCCTTCATTTGTGCTGTTGATATTAGGACAAGGAGTGTAATGTGTCTGTCATGGATGAAAATCATCAAGAGTGGATGATCACCTTGTATGATTTGGACAGCAATGGGAAAATAACCAGAGAGGTAAAGTTCAGTATTAACAGAGGATCTACCATCTCATTAAAGTGATCATTTAGCCATTGGTGTGTTTCTCTCATTGTGTTTGTTGCAGAATATGTTGAGCTTGATGCAGACGATCTGCGAGGTGGTCGAGGCATCAGTCAGACAGCTGGTGTTTAGCAATGGCACAACCCTGCGTGTGAAGCTGAGTGTCACTCCATTAACCAGCAGAAAAGGCAACAGAAAAGGTGAAGGACAAACCTATCATAAAAACAATATCCTATTTGAGCAATCTCCTGAAATAATCATGATATAATGCAGTGTGACTCACATTTATCTTTTGTCCTTCTTGAGAACGGGATGCTGGGATGTCTCTGAATGAGCGGGATCAAATAGAGGATTCAGTACGGTGTGCAGAGAGCCCTAATGCTCAAATTAGGTGATTTTAAGTATTGCATATATGAATGAATCAAAAGGTATTCATGAGAAATATTTATCCAGGAAATAAATGCCTACAAAATGAGAATTATTTACCTAAGTGGAACAAAATTATAACAAAATGGAATCAAATTATAGTAACATATAGAACATAACATAACATAACATAACATAACATACATAACAGTAACCAGTAATTATATCAGTGTTATTTTATTATTATTATACAATTATTATATGATATAGTATTAATGAATATTTGTAGCTTTTTCATTTGTAGAGTTATAATTTAAATCAAGTGTTTATAATTTTCTTATGTGCTTTTGTAATTTTTCATTTTTAATTCACTTTTATCTTTGTTTTCAGTTTTTGTTATTTTTTTACTTAAATGTTTGTCTTTTAACACTAATATACTACTTTCTGTTCTTTTTCTATTTATTAAAAAAATGTAGCTTCTAAAACTAGCGTTCTCTATTCTTTTTCTATTCTTTCAACTTTGTATTTATTTCAATAAAAAAATGACCCCTCACTCTTAAAATTAAAAGTGCTTCACGGTGCCATAGAAGAACCTTTTTTGTCTAAATGGTTCCATAAAGAACCTTTATATCTGAAGATCCTTTCTGTTTCACAAAAGGTTCTTTGTGGCAAAATAAGGTTCTTCAGATTATAAAAAGGTAAGACAGAGATGTTTTTTTTAAAGAACCTTTGACTGAACTGTTCTTTGTGGAACCAAAAATGTTTTTTTTATGGCATTGCTTTGAAGAACCTTTTTAACACCTGTATTTTTAAGAGTGCTTTTTTTCTATTCTATCTACTTGTTTTTTTGAATGATAAAAACAAAATTGCTAAGTGTACTGTGTTAGACTTTCCGAGACTTGTCACATGCATATTATTATATATACACTTGCATATTATTGCTCTTTTTTTCTCATTTAGAAGTTCCTTTGGATAAAAGTGTCTGCTAAATGACTAAATGTAAATGTAATTTGTTTATTTAGCTATTTGCCAAGGCAACATTTCAAATTTTCTAAGCTTTGCATATTATTGTAATATTTTGTTTTAAGCTTAATTTAAATGAATGAAACCATTTTTGGTCATTTAATTAACATCAACACAATTACCAACACAATATTTAATAATACTGTATTATTTTGTGTGTCAGACAACTGAACTCGGATCAGTTGGGTGTTTCGGAGAGAAAGCAGTACTCTGTAGATGAAAACACAGAACGTAGGAACCACTATCTAGATCTGGCTGGAATTGAAAACTACACTTCTCGGTTTGAAGGTGATAGCTTTATATTTTTTTCTCTGAACTCAGTGAAAGCAAGTTTTATTCAGTTTGTTCTAATTTTAGAAGGTTCTAGATGTTTAAAGCTTTCTCAAATATGATTTATTCTACTATCATAGCTCCAGAAACATGTGCTGAGGAGCAGCCTCAGGAGAGCTCTTCCCGTAACCATCATCGTCGCTCTCAACCCGAGACCTGCAACCATGTGGAGTCATCTGGAAAATCCATTCCTTTTCTCAGGTCACTCCGCAACCGCAGCAAGTCTGTCGGTTATAGTGGAGCCACAACCAAACCCAGCAAGCTCCATGGACATCACCCTATGACCTGGTGCCATCCATCCCAACAGCAGCAACAGCAACCTCTGCTGCACAGCTCCAGCAAACGAATGCGTGCTCGAGCCCGTGAGACTGCATCCCCTTCCAGAAGCAACCATGACAGAGAATTACAGCCGGGGCCAGCTGTTCCTCCTGGGGGTTTAATGCCCCTTCCTCAAAGACACGAACACCATCATCACCATGAGCACCACCATCATCACCATCATCACCATTACCACTCTGCGTAAGAGTTCTGAAAAACTCCTGAATGACTGAGTAGCAAGCTCTCATAAGCTGTTTTTTTCTCAGAAAAAACACACATGCAGGTAGTTCTTCTGCTAAACACACACACAGTTTGATCATTTCTGCAATAAAAGGGGTCGAACCACTCTTTTCGATGATACGAGAACTGCACCTGCAGAAAAACATAATCTCAGTCAGTAGAATGAGCCTCCATTCATTATTTTGGTGTGCAGCTCCTCCATGTGGTTAGAAGTGGAATAGTCCAAACTGGTTTCATCCTCAGATTATAGTGCATTTGGCGGACTTTTCTTTTTGGTTTGGAAAATGTATCATTTTAATATATGCTTAATTCTAAAAAAAAAACAAAAAACAAAAACGGATTATTGATTGTAATATTTTGTGTTTGTGAGGTGCAACAAACATTTTTCCCCCAGGAATGTGCTTACTATGTAGATATGACCACTCTTATTGTATGTTATTAGCTATGTATATCAATATTACCATTAATGTAGTTTAAAGTCAGCTTCCTTATATTCATAGACTGCAATATTTGATATATTATTTTTTATTTAAGCATATCTTTACAACCATATTGCATGTTTATGTTCTGAGTAGGGCTGCTAATATTATTAATTATATTAGAAAATGCTACGTTTTATTGCTGTCATGGTTAAAACAACTAAACACATAATGTACGAGGCTAAATAAAATATTAAAAGAAAATGTACTTTTATGGAGCTGTATGGTGAGACAATTTTTTATTTTTAGTTTAAATGTTCTATCTATTTTGCAGAGTAACAGTAAAAGTTATGGTCTTTTTGGATTCTCCTCGAGAAACACTGTAACGTGCAACACATTTCGTTCTTTCACCAAACTATTGTAACATCTGATAAACATTGCGTTTGCCCTCAAAAAACACTTTCTTCCAACCTCTATTACTACTCTACTATACTATTTCCATCATGAAAGTTCTGACCGCAAAAATGTTTCTTGGATGAACACAACACTTTTGCGAGCAAGCATACTGAAAATACAAGTTTTTTAATATATATATATATATCCAACAGCACAATGTCTTAATTTAACACTATTCTCAATGGTTGACCCCCAAAACAGCCACAGAATGTAACCATTAATGGTCACAGGTTATTCAGTTCAAGTTTATTTGTATAGCACTTTTCACAAAACAAATTGTTGCAAAGCAGCTTTACAGAAAATTAAGTTTCTACAATATATTTAGTCGTAGCTTATCAGTGGTGACTGTCAAATTGATGTACATCTGATAGAAATGTACAGTAAAATTCAGTTAATGATGTAATCAAACAAACGATGAACACTATTAACAGCAATGATTATATGTTGCAATCAAACTAAGATAAGGTAAACTAGGTAAGAGTATTCTTTTTTTTTCTTTCCAGCTGTCCAAAATCTAATTGCTGTTTAACCTCTGCCTGTTAGTCATGAGAGTATGAGACAGCTGCTTCTATAAATAACCAATCCCCTCTCAAATACCTCCCTCCTCATGCTCTCGCTCAGAACTCTTCTGTTCTTGGGTTGACGCACATGCATATGTTGTTGGAAAGAAAGCAGAAGAAACACTCCATATCTCCTAAAGGCTGATAGCTCTAAGAAGATTGCTTGAGCTTGGGAGCTGACAAACACAGCCATGAAGAACTTGAAGTTCCTAGCAGCCGAGGGCTTTGTTCAAACCGGCCAAAATGCATGTAAGAACCTCCATTGCTTGTCTTATGATCTCTATCCAATCCTCTTCAAAGCCAGCTATCTGCGTGAGGAGGCCTCAATGCTCCACGACTTGGTCCAGACGTGGCCTCTGACAGAGATCAACTTGCGCAAACTATTGAGCAGGACAGTGGACTGTCCAGATGATCTCACGTCCCACACCTGCAGGCTGTGTCTGGAGGCCATTCTCACAGGTCTGAGGGACTATGTTCTTCAAGCTCCAAGCACATATGCAAAAATGTTACGTGTGGTGGATCTAATTGGTCTGCAAGACATAGAACACCAGGTCTGTTCCTGCAGACGGACTCTTGGCCGTTGGGCAAGAACCGAGCTACTTACCCGCATGTGCTACGAGACTATGGTGTCCATGCAGGCCGGCCAAGCAGCACCATCAGCATTTGATGTGGAGATAGATGTGCGCTTGGATGCTTTTGTTACTGGACGGAGCTATGAGGTGGTGACTCAGGCTCTGTTGCTGCGCAAACACTGCCCGTTAAAACTGAACTTTGTAGGTCTGCGTGTGGACTCGCTTAGCCTCAGGAACCTCTTTTACCTTCTGAAGCTGGTGGAATCACATGGCCTGCAGAAGCTGGAAGTGGTGCACAATGTACATCTGGAGGCTCCACACATTGAGGTACTGCTCTCCCAGCTAAAGTTCCCACAGCTGCGCTCGCTCACGTTTCCTGCGCAGGCTTTTAATGTCCACAGGTTGGGTCCGGAGGATGAGGGCCTCATGGGAGTTCTGGGTGAGCTGATGAGCCAACTGACTGAACTGAGAGAGCTCTATCTGGGGTTCTCCACACTTACAGGACGTCTGAGGAAACTGCTGAGGTAAAGACTATAAAACCATAATGTGACCACAGTTGCCATTTAAACTCCTCCACATTTTTTTCATTAATATTTAATCATTTGTGAAATATTAACACAATTTATTACATTTACATTTCTGTTTTGATATATGTGACCCTGGACCACAAAACCAGTCATAAGTAGCTCGGGTATATTTGTAGCAATAGTCAACAATACATTGTATGGCTCAAAATTATAGATTTTTCTATGTCAAAAAAAAAACCATTAGATATTAAATAAAGATCATATTCCATGAAGATAATTTGTAAATTTCCTACCGAAAATGTATCAAAACTTAATTTTTTGTCAGTAATATGCATTGCTAGGACTTGATTTGGAAATTTTTAAAGGCGTTTTACAAAATATTTACTCAGATTCCAGATTTTCAAATAGTTGTATCTTGGCCAAATATTATCCTAACAAACCATACATCAATGGAAAGCTTATTTATTCAGCTTTCATATGATGTATACATCTCAATAAAAATAAAAAAGGACCCTTATGACTGGCTTTGTGGTCACGAGTCACACATTTAAAAATGTAATTAATTGCTGTGATATGGCAAAGCTGATTTTTTTTTAACTCCAGTCTTTAGTGTCACATGATCCTTCAGAAATCCTTCTGATATGCTGATTGGATGCTCAAGATATATACATTTCTTATTATTATTATTGTTGAAAACAGTGCTGCTTAATATTTTTTTGGAAACCATGGTAGACAATTTTAACTAACCCCAGCCTTTTGGATGGGAGTTACAATAATGTATCTTTTTATTTTAAATATAAGATCTGACACTTATTTGACATTTTTGCAGTTTATCAACTGTTTAATATCAGGTGATGTAGTCTAGAATGCTGCTGTTGTTCAGATGGCTCTCTGTTGTGTGACTGCTGGACCGCAGACAACTGTCCCATTGCAAACCTGAAGTAGGCCAGAACATTACTCTGGCAACACAATATGTTCTATATTTACTGTAAATAGCAGCACACGTGTCTTATAACAGTCAAACCATCACGTCTCATAGGTGTACTGTATATTAACAGAACATTAACAAGATCTGAGCCAAAAGATATTAATTCACCCCTGAAGCAAATGTAGTATTTTAAATAATGTATACCTGGAACTTCATATGGATTGTGAAGTTTGCTATACATTTCCTGTTGTATCCAACAGATTTGTATATACTGTATGCACTACTGTTCAAAATGTGGAGGTCAGTGATTTATTTATTTATTACAAAATAATGCTTTTTACAGCAAGGGTGCATTAATATGTAAATTTATAATGTAAGATTTCAAATAAATGCTGTTCTTTTGAACCTCCTATTCACTAAAGAGTAAAATACAATTACGGTTTCCAAAAAAAAAAGAAAAAAAAAGAGAAATAATACAAATAAAGGAAATGTTTTTCTGAGCTGCATGATTCCTGAAGGATCACTGAAGACTGGAATACTGACTGCTGACAATTCAGCTTTGCCATCACAGGAATAAATTACATTTTAAAAATATAAAAATAGAAAGAGTTTATTAAATTGCACTGTTGCAGTTTGATGCTTAATCTTAATTGAAATCATTCTTAAATACTTGTTTTGAGTAACTATAATCTGTTTGATTTGCCAGTCCACTGAATACTCCACTGCAGTGTATTGAGTTAGCGAACTGCAGTCTTAACGCAGTGGACATGGCCTACTTCGCCAACAGCCTGCACAGTGAACACATAGTAAAGCTGGACTTGAGCGGTCATGAGGTAGCCGACCTCTTCCCCAACACCTTCCGGAAGCTTCTGCATCGCTGCTGTGCCACACTCACTAGTCTTGGTCTGGAGGAGTGTGGACTGGATGATGATAAACTGGATGTGCTCACACAAGCACTGACACCCTGTCATGGGCTAGAGGAGTTGAAGATCCTGGGTAATCCACTGAGCACACCTGCTCTGCGCCATCTTTTTAATATGCTGGCTCTGGGTTTCCCTGCATTGAGGTACAGTAAAACCATGCGTTCACTGGTATCTATTTGGTTGTTTTTCTTGTCATTTTGATTGAATTATGCATTGGCTCACAGATATGTTGAGCTGCCTGTCCCTCGTGACTGTTATCCTGAAGGTGTAACCTATCCACTGGATGATAGGACGCTGATAAATTATGACACAGAGAAGTTCCAACAAGCCAAGACTGAACTTGTTGGCATCCTAGAGAGGGAGGGAAAAGGACATATAGAAGTCTGCACGCCATTATTCGGAGCCTATGATCCTGACATCAATGAGACGAGCAATGAGCTGGGAGTCTCCATGCTGCACTCCTTCAACAGTGTCATAGGAAACTTCATTGACACAGTAAACAGTGTTACCCAACGGAGAGAGCAAAGAATGATGGAGTGATAGTGCTTAAAATTCACTTGCAATCCCAGGAATAAAAAGAAAGTATATTCATATAGAAAAGCTATTTTAAATTGAAATATTACTGTCACAGTATTTGATCAAATAAATGAAGCCTTGAGGAAAAGAAAATCTTACAAACTCCTAACTTATATAGGAGGAAACAATGCAATTATCGCTGTGATTAATATTTACTTTATAAAGCCTTTAAAATAATGAATGCATAACATATGTAAAGTTTTAATATCACAACTTATGCTATATAAATTTAAAATTTATATATTTAAAGAGCTAATGTGACTTTAATGAATCCACAGCACATAAAAACAAAAATATCAGTTGCTACAAATAATACATGGGCATGCAATTGTGTAATAATGTGCAATAACGAATTCACAGCTTTAAATGCATAACAGGATTTATTTGTGTGACTGTACTTTTGTAACTGATGAATAGTGAACACTGTTTAAGGTAAACTGTAGTCATTTAATTTTACTTATGTCTTACAAAATCTGTAAGACACTTTATATATAGTCACTGTATATTGTGCATTTATTGTTCTTAAAGTCTGTATTTAAACAAGTGGCCTTATCTTTGGAGTCTACTGTAAAATCACACCATAAACTGTCTTTGAAAGAGTCGTTGACTACAAAATTGTCATTAAAAAAACAGGCATGTGAAGAGTTGTCAGAAAGGAAATTTTAATAAGTATAGGGACTCATCACATAATACATTTTCTTTTAAATACAAGACACCAGACATCACACCAAAGAGGAGCTTCAGTCTCTTCACACTCATCCTACTTCTTTGCCCACTCCTCTTTTTCCTTCCTTTCATGGATAACCTCCTCCAGATAGGGCTCAAGGTAAAACACATCCTACAAAGAACAATATTAATTGTGAAAAACATTTGAAGCAGGTGGTTAAATAGATGTACATTAACAAACAAATATGTTAACCCTATAAATAATGTCTGATGTATTTTCCAAAACCACGGTGAATAAAATTATATACATAAAAATGTGCAAACACATTTTTCATTCAAGACACTCTGTGTCTGTCTCTATTCACTTTTATTACACAAAGAAGAGTAAGATGCATGTTTTTCATACAGTCTATGTTTGCACTTCATGACAAAACATGGGATTTTTTTCAGTCAACTGATCACTTAACATATGAAATTCTCATTAATAAAATACACATGACGTAAAAAAAAAAATTGGAACACTATCTAAAAATCTTTGGGTCATAAAATATTTAGGCAATTTTCACAAAGAAAAAGCAGCTAAAATTAGAATACATTACGCTAACATTCTTTCTCACCTCCTCATATTTAGTCCACTGGTCCTTGGGAAGAATCTGTTGTTTCATTGAAAGATCCAGAGCTCTCTTGAGACGGAACATTCTGTCATTGTAAACTTGTTCTGGAAGCCGACGAATTGCTTCTTTCACATCACTGTCCTCGTTGATGGTATCATCCCGCATCAAGCCTATATGACATGTAATGACACAGAAATTGGTACATTTGGTACAATATTTTCAATGTAAATATCAGTCCATGACGGTCACAAGTTCTAAAAAATTCTTTGTCTGCATGGTAAAGAGAAAGCACAACTTACCAAGTTTGTTGAAACCGCATGCATTGTAGTACCACTTCCTGAAGCCCACCAGGAGCCTGCTGGTTGCTGCTGTACAGGGACAGGAATACAAATAACACCCTTAGAGATAAGTTATGAGTGAAGTGTAATGGCATACAGCCAAGTATGGTGACCCATTCTCAGAAATGGTGCTCTGAATTTAACCCATCCAAAGTGCACACACACAGCAGTGAGACTCGAACCCACAATCTTAGGGTTAGGAGTCAAACTGATTTAACCGTAGTGTGTTGTTAACGGATCTGGAGCTTGTGACAGACAGGTGGTTATTGGGTTATTATAGCAGAAAACTCACTGAGGAACATGATGTCACCGCTGACATAAGATTCAGTTAACCATCAAAGACTGAATCACGGAGCATCTTATTCTTCCTAATGCATCGTTTACAATAATTAGGACATAAATAGCCAGTTTCGTGGGAATGGAATAAGAACATAGTCATATTTTGGCTGGTAACGTAACGTTACAGCCCGGTGGAGACAGACGGGGACACACAGTAGAGGACATCAGTGCTTTAAATGACAAAACTAACATCCTCGTCAACAGTCATTCGAATAGCACAGGAATCAGGCACGTGGTAAACTACCCTTTAAGATGATGACAACAAATTCATACGTTCGGAATTTTCCAGAACGCTCACACAAATAACTACATTTACCTGGTGCTCTCGACGCCATTTCTGTTCACTGGGAAGACGCACAGGACTGTGGGATACGTGACGTCTCGTCCGGTGATGTGACCGCGTGGGGTCGGCTGTCACTATTTTTTTTTTTTAGAAAGATTTAAAGTTTTTCGTAATTTTTCTTGAACTGCATCCCCACCCCCCTTAGACTTTATAATTGTTTTTACATTTTTTAGACAACTTTCCACCACATATTCTATGATAGAAATTACATTTTAAACACTTTTGTAATAAAATGTCTAACACCCCAGGGGTTTAATAGATAAATACATTATTTAACCCGACGTATAAAAGAAATGGGGATAATGACGTTTTCTTTATTTTCTTCATACGTTGCATATTTAAATGCACGCATAATCTTCACTGACACTGCTTATAAGTAACCATGTACAATTTTAGCGAAAAAACTGTAAACGCGTGTGAATATCAGGCAACAGAGACTTGTAAAAATAGTCTTGTGTTCTAATCATCATGTAAATGGAATACGCACAAGGTTTGAAATTATTTTACTTCTTCTATAAGTGATCGTGTGAAGAGCTGGATTCCTTGCGATCAGATTTATTTCCCCATGTTTTTATACAAGGAGGATTTACTATTTAAAAACATCTTCTGCTTCACCTCAAGTATGTGAAGTGTGGAGGATATTATCTTTCTCTCTTTAAGATGATCACAGAGGTTAAAAAAGTACTGAGGTCTGACAGACCCAAATTAAGCTAAAGTTACTTCCTATGTGTATTTGATCCGAGATTAATAACTTTAACATTCACAAAAATACACAAAAAAATGAAAAAATAATGAATGGGGAAAAAGTCTGAAGCTTTTCGTTTAACATATATGTGTGAAATTTGGTTTTAGATCTAGACCTGTATAACGTGACTTACACAAGTAAACCAAAGGTCATTTTCAGCCTCCTATAAAAATTGAGTATATCATCACAAGATAAAAGATGGACTAGTACTATAGCCAATTTAACTTTTGAATGTTTATTTATAAGACCATGTTTATACAACCCAGCTATTAAACATAATTCCATTTATTCTGTACATCTACAACGTCTTCTGAAATCGTTCAAAATCTTCAAGAGTGGCTAATGCTACTTCTGAGCAGAAAACATCATCAGGCAGGAACACTACGCGATCCAAGGAGATGTAGCTGGGTTGAGATGGTTGGTACTGAGCCCGGCCTAAGTACTCTAGAAACAGGTGTCGTTCCCGGATGCGAAGAAATTTGGCATTAAGGACCTTTGAGAAAGTCAAAAAATAAAAAGTAAACTTTTGAAACTTTACACACTGCATGGAAAATTTCGATTTAAGATTAAACCAGTTATTTCTCTTATCTGACAGAAGAGAAATACTATGCAAACTGCTTCAGTTAAATTATTCTACCTGTACAATCACAACTCTATATTTATAAATAAACTCTAAACTTAATTTGCTTTCACTGGGCTTCGAACCAAACCATTATGAAAGATCTAAATATGTACCTGTGGGAACTTTGCAATAAGTGAGTGTGGAACATCCATGGTGTTGTGAACGAAGTCAAATATTTGGGTGAGTTTTCTTTTATTGGCTATTAGGACCTTAGGAACTGTGGTCACTATATGTTGGATTTCATTTCCACGAAATCCAAACTCCAGTTCACAAACCTGGATGAGAGAATTTTTTTAATTACGGTCAAATTTAAAAAAAAAAAAAAAAAAAAAAAAAAATTATATATATATAATAAAGAAAAAACAAAATCAACAAAGTTTCAGACCTTTAGATTCTCTTTAATTGGCTCTAAACTGCCACACAATAGTTTTGGTAGGCGAGTCACAACATCTCGAGTCTAAAGCAAAAATCATGACAAAAACACTCATGGTAAATGTAGACAAAAGCCACTTCATTATAGAGTTAAACAAAAAATATGCATAAACATGTAATTCCACTTTACCTTCTCAGCACTGACTCCCAACTGCTTCTGAAAAAATCCAAGGCGGTTGTCGAGCCTCTCAACACTGAAGTTAAGCAGGTATGGAGCTTTGCTCACCATAGCAGCCACAGACTGCTTACTGAACTTCTTTGATTTCAAGTAGGACACCCTTAAAATGAACAGACCAAAGAAATAAGATAAGCTTTAAAATAAATTTGTCATATTATCAACATGATCATTGTGAAGCAGCCCGAGAGACGTTTCAATGCTAAGTCAAGGATCAAATTCTTTCTGACCTGGCTTCAAGGTTGTCCAGGTTTTCTGTGAGGATGAAGGGGTTCTTGGTGAGCAGTTGGCCCAGTTTAGACTCTTCAACGCCCAGATCTTTGAGGAAGAGTAGTTTGGGTGCGACATCGGCATGGAAGTCAAGTCTAACCAGCATGGAACCCACATTGGGTCTCTGTTCTAGTTTCCACAGGTTGACACCTGGAAATTGACCAAAAGATTAGACAAATCCAGAATAATCCAACATTACTTACTTAAGATATGAGACACACCAAGCTGAACCAGTTTGCTGAGGGTTTCTGATTTATCCACATAAGGTCTGAGCGTGGAAGATTCTGTTGGAAGGACAGAAGGTACTTGGATCTGTACTGCTTCCTCCTCGCTGATTTCCTGAAGCGGTGAAGGACGCAAAGCTGCATCCAAATCTACAGAAAACAAGACAGACGATGAGCATGACAATCCAATCAGGGATTCACAAGCAAGTAGATCTAATACATCCTTTTACTTACCTACTCGATGCACGTCAGAATTTAATGGCACAACCTCTTTCTGCGCAAGATCAATCTTATTATAGACACCTGGCGAAGCAGCCTGGTGGTCCGTGAAGTGTCTCCACGTCTGTCTGCTGTGTCTCTGTGGGAGTGTGTGTCTGGTGCTGTGCTGCTGCAGTGGGAGATGTGAGCGCTGATGCAGTGCGCGTGTCGACGGCTGTAGAGCTGAAGATAAAGGCCTCGAGAGCAACAATCTCACACACCGCTGACAAACGAGCATGACGACTCTGGCTGGAATTATATCCAACAACAGTGCGTTATGTATTGACGTTAATTCTTATTATGTGTTATTGTGAAAATACATTATTTTGATTTAGTAACTAATATACATGTCTATACAAACTTAATGTGACAGAGTATTGACTCCATTCAATTTCATTACAGCAGTAACATGATTAAATCTTCTGTTCTATACAAAGGCGCAAAAGAAAGAAAAGATTCAGTTTGTATACCAGCGTTACTATATATATCCTAGACATGAGTTGACATCTTTTAAATATGCTATTACCTGTTTTCGTTTTTAGCATATAAACCTCCTCATATACACGAATGCCAGTTGTTCGCGTGCCGTTTCCAGTCTTCTTCGTTGGTGATGCACTGGGTCTCAGTGCCCCCTAACGCACGGATGAATAATAGCATAATCAATTCAGTCAAGGGACAAAAGGATTTATTCATTACTTTTTATTACAAATAAAGTACATAACATGGCTGTATCAAGTCAGGGCTAAAGGCAAATAACGTACTGTGTAAGAACATTCATTTCAGTTGTTTTTATTCCAATTTGAATAAAACAAGCAGATTGCGAGGCATTTAAATACTGAACTATAACAGATAGTGTTTAATTATTGTGATATACAAAACAGAGTCACAGGTAACATCGAGAAAACCAAAGACCTATTGACATTTTAAAAAGTGCTTGCACAATTACAAAAATTTTCTTTAAAACAAAAGGCACAACATTATTTTAACAAATGTATATCACAGTACAAGGCATTTTTTTTAATGACATATGCTTGTCTGGCTGACAAGCAAAACTAAAGCTGCTTTTAGGTAAATGGTCACAACACTGAAGCTCAGGGAGAATTTAAGGAAATTGTGTTGTTACTGTAGTAGGTTTGTAAAAAAATAAAATAAAACAAAAACAACACGCTGTAGGTCAATACATCATTAAATATATAGATTTTTTTTACACATACTATGATTTTTTTTTAATCTTTGGAGCAGCTAAAATGTTACTTTTATGATTAAACTAAAAAAAAAACTTTCATGAAAGTAGACTTGTACGATGCATATCAACATGTAATCCAAAGCATGCAAAACAACAGGAACCATTAAATGATGAAACAGATGCATCTGAAAACGTGATTAAAGAGAACTAACTGAAGGCTCAAAGCCATTGAAAGTGAGCACAACAAACTAATGGAGTGGCAGCAGCTGTACAATTTCACTTCAGTGATCGCAATTTCGTACTTTCATTTTCTGTTTTCTAAGATAAGCGTTTCTGTAAGTTTGAGAACAAAGCATTATATTTTAAACATCAACAAAGTCAGAACAGTTCAGAACCATTTTTAGTCCAATGTGCATACTTGTAATGAGAAACTTAAAAGCAGCACTTTTAAAAAAATAATAAAATCTGCCAGTGTTGACCATTAGAAAGTCTAAATAATGTGAAATCTGGGGCCAGGGGTGGCGATGATGTCACTGTAGGGCTCGTCCTGCCTGAGCTCCACTGCCTGCTGTTTCTTTAGCACGAGAAAGCTGTAGAACTTAGCAGCTGCTTGTTTCTTGTTGTTGTTTCTGCACAGATCCAGCAAGCTGATCGATTCTGCTCCAGTCTTAGCAATGACTCTCTGTGGGAAGTAAGAGTAAGGTATTTATGGATAGAAAACCATTTTATGGTTAAACTGAATATGCCCTGAGAGACCTCATTTATCAAGATATGAAGTCTATGTTCAAACCTGTAAACCGTGCAGCAACTGCTGCGTCCTCTTGTTCCACCTTCTCTCCTCCTGATCCTGGTCTCCGCTTTGACCTTCCTCCTCCTTTTAAACACAAATTTAGTATTAACTGAGGTACTTGATCTGAAGGGAATCAAGTGCAACCAGTGCTCAGCTAGTCACATGCCTCATATGATAAATTAAAATAACAGATACATTAAAAATCAAAAACTGGGCATTTAAAATTAAGTTTATTATAATTATTATATAATTATTATAACTATTATAATGCTCAATGCTGAAAAGTTATTCTCATTTAGCTCCTTGATCCTAATTTGTGGTTGTTAAAGCCTCCTCACCTCCTCCTCCTCCTCATCATCCTTCTTCTCTTTGCTCTTCTCTCCTAACAGGTCGAATTCAGGGATGAGCTGTGAGATGTTGCCCGGTTCCTCAAGTGGAAGGTCCACCTGCTGCATGTTCACATGCTGTGTGGACACAATGGAGGAACGATCATCCTCCAGCATCTATGAGAAAACAACCAGAGCTCAGAATTAGAAAAGCACAAACAGCGGGGTCCAAAACTCACACTAAAAATCTGTCATTTCAAATCTCACAGGTAAGGCAGGCTCTGTATCCTGAGCTTTGCGCTTTTGTCCACGGGGTCCAGATGGAGGAGGCATGACTGATTCATCAAGGGTCGTGCGACTGCCCTCCATGGCTGAAGCCTGCAGGACACTGGGCTCCTCCAGGATGGTCTGGTCTACACAAATCAAAAAAATAGGCATTCGTGACAAACTAGTGAACTATTGTTAAAAATCCTCAAATTTTTATCATGCACCTTGTGATATAAATAGTACTTAGGCATATGAGTCAGCCTCTCTTACCAATGATGTCTCTTTGCTGAGACAGGGCCTCTTCTCGTGGCACCTCAGGGTTCTCCAGGTCTTTGAGGAACTCATCTAAGCTGTCTGCTTCTCCACCCTTTCTCCTCTTTCTCAGTTCATCTGGCACCAAAGTGGTCAAGCAGCGTGTAAACATCTGCACAGAGACAGGACAGATCTTAGGACAGATGATACTAGAGAAGATTTCTAATAAACTTGTGTAGCAATTCAATTGGAAACAGCATTGTTTAATGGCAAGACTACAAATAATGTCAAAATAAGTTGTTTATTAGATACCTGTGCATAAGTATGATTAAAATAGGGCCAAAAACGGCCATATCCAAGGCCACTTATGTATTTTGTTGCACTAAAGCCTGTATTAATGTCTCACAGCTTGTTCCAGAGATCTGTCCTGACCTTGAGCAGTCTGCTGTTCCAGAGGGGCTGAGCTGGCAGAGAGAAGAGCTTCTCCACTCCTCCTGTTTCCTTCCACATCATCAGTTTCTTGGTAGGGGGAGCCAGATCCAGAGTGGTGACAATGTCAGAGTAGTCGCTCAGCTGGGCACGGATGGTCTTACTGTCCAGCTCCTTCACACTGTCCACAATCAGCTTCCTCTTCCTTTTTGCTTTGGTTTCTTTCACTAATAATATATTAGAGTATGGTTTGATGACAATAAAACTAAAATTAGATTTTGTTTACAAGAGATGTTTAGTTGCACTGACACAAAGGGAAAGTTTAGCTCAAAATAAAAATTATGCCATTATTTACTCACCCTCAAATCATTTTAAACCTGTATGACTTTCTTTCTTCTGTGGAACACAACAGAAAATATTCTGAAGAAATGACTAAACAGTTATTTTGTTGGTAACTAATAAGTTTCAACTGACGTCTACTGAAATGGACCAGCGATACAAGGTCAATGAGAACTGAAACTGTTTGGTTATTAACATTTTTTAAAATATTTTCTTTTGTTCTGCAGAACTAAGAAATACATACAAGTTGGAACGACAAAATTTTCTTTTTTTATTTGGAAGTTTTTGAATGTAGAATATCAGGGCTCAACAAAACATTTCTATTTTATTTTTTCAGATTTATACCTGTCCTGCCAATTTTCCTCTAACCTTATCACAGATTATGACACTATAAAAATAATAAATTATTTGCTAAATAAATTAATGAATAAATTAAAAAAGGTTTATTTTTTTAATACAAACTTGCATACATTTACATTTTATTTAATCAACAAAAGATGCATGTCAGAAACAGCTTTATAAACAAAAAGAGGAAAAAACAAAATTAAATAAACAACAAATTATATAATGTAGGTTACTGTGCAATAATAGTTGAAAATTATTTGTCTATAATAATATAAAATATAACTATGCCATGACAGCTAAAAATTCATCAACATTTGTTGGAAAAAAATAGCATGGTCACTTGTCATCTTTTTAAATATAATTAATTAACCATAATTCGAATTGTTTCATATTAGTAATTGATATGATAATGAATAATTAGAAAATCTATAAATATATACTAGATTATATTACCTTGGTGTAAGTAGAAACTTTACGATCAGTGACCATAAGATATAGTGATAGTTCAAGTGACAGTTCTGTAAACTGGCCAACCATAACTGTATAACTGCACTATTATTACTACTATTTCTCTGTTCTGGCTGACCTGTAATGTCGATGGGCTCCAAGGCAAAAGCCTCCTCTTCATTATGGACTAGGGTGGTCTGTTCAGTCTGGTCTGTCATGGTGGGCAGCTTCTCCACAGGACCAGAATCAGGACTGTCTGGACCTCCTGCTGCTATTGAACAAAATGCAAAATGTTTCATTATTATGCATAGCACCAAATATATAATACATACATATCATGATGTTATATGCATTCTTACGTGAAAGGTTGTCAAAATCATCATCATCATCTCCACCGTGTTCTTGGGGCATCATCACACCCTCAGTTATGGCTGGAGGTTCATCGAAAATACCATCTCCATCCTCGTTACTGAGCAGCTTGTCCACTGTAGGAACAGGAAGTAGCCAGCTCAGTCTCAAGATGCTTGTAAACCATCTTTAACTTCTAAGGTGCATGCGGATGCCACTCTTACCCAGCATGCCTCCCTCTGTGCTCTCCATAGGGTTGTCTCCAAAGTCATCCTTGTACTGGTCGTACTCTAGGTGATTGGTCTTGTCAGCAATCTGTCCGCTACTTGACTCGGACTCTAGCAAGAGGTTAGATGCAGACGCCCCATGGATGATGTCCACTTCAAATGCACCTTCCTCTCGCATCATCTCTCGGTCATCCATCCCGAAATCAGCTGATGAGGAAGATGTGTAGGGTATAAATTATCTACTGTATGAGGACAATGCGATGTGAGTGCATGATCAATTTAAACAATTAAACCAGGTAAAAGCACAAGGCAATATATGTTAAAAACATAAAGAGGATGTGTACATGCCATACCAAAGTCATTCTCCTGCAGTAGATTGAGGTTTCCCACTTCTTCTCGCATGGTGATCTCCTCCACACGCGACTGATTCAGGGTGAACTGTTGAGCAACGTCAATGTCACTGCAATCCACAACACAAAGAAGGGTCAACACTAACTGCGTGCAAGTCTAACTACATTTATACATCTAGCCTCTGAGATCTCGAAGTTAAAGCTGAACATACTCCAGGTCCGGAAGAGGCTGATCGAAGTCATGAAATTCTTCGGGTAAAGTGATGGCGTTGTAGGCAGCTTCACGGTTCTCCTCAGGCAGGTCGACCACACCTGTGTCAAACAGTCCATAATGTCTTATCTCTTGCGGTACAACAGGACCAACTTCTTATGTAGGCCAGCCACAACTCACCTGGGCGAAAAGCCATTTTAATCTTAATAAAAGCCTCATTGCAGTCTGCCAGCAGGTACTTGGCTTTTCTGTGGTAGATCCTCACTACGCCCAGGAGTAAGTGACCAGACGTACGGAGAGCCATTTTTACCTATCAAATTAAGCAAATATTCCAAATAAATGGAGCTGCTCAGTCATGATGTCAATCTGAAAGCCAATTCAGAAAGAATTTCTAATGTGATTTTTAGAAATGCATTTTTTGATTTATGCCTAAAATAAGGTCATTGAAGAGATTTTCATGGTTTGATCTAAACATAATATAAAGTAGCTATGTTTACATGCCCATAGATATTCTGTTCATAATCAGATTGATGTGTCAAATAGAAAGAAAAGCCTTTGTGTAAACACTTCAATCCATCCGACTGAGCTTGATCTGAATAAAATTTTGATTGACCAGGGTTATTATACAATGAAATATATGTATTATATGTTACCCTGGACCACAAAATCAGTCTTAAGTTGCTGGGGTATATATATATATATATATATATATATATATATATATACACACATATATATATGGCAAAAATCAGGATATTGAGTAAAGATCATGTTCCATGAAGATATTTTTTTAATTTCCTACTGTAAATATAGTAAAACTTAATTTTTGATTAGTTATATGCATTGCTAAGAACTTCATTTGGACAACTTTAAAGGCAATTTTCTCAGTATTTTGATTTTTTTTGCACCCTCAGATT